>NC_143059.1:44025625-44326250 GCF_052426305.1 Pelodiscus sinensis
TGTTACAAGTTTTTTGCTAACTGAATTTTAATGATGGTATAGTTCTAAATATTTAATGTACATACACATGGGTCATATAGTTAGTATGGGTACAGATTAAGTTTAAACTGGATTTCAGATCTGATGATGAATTAGTATTTGCATTCAGATTTGACAGAACTGAAATTTTACAAGCTATTCTCACAATATCTCACCCCCAAATGCTGGAATATCACGTCTTCTAAACTTGACAGCAATCAATAGAATCGATAGAATCTAAGCTTGACAGCAATCAGTGCAGCTAAAGCCCTACTTGTGAGTTTTTAGGACAAGCGCCAACATATAAACCAGAAGGATCAGAAGTCTGAAATTCCAGCAGTATATAATGACAAATGATCTTCAAGCTCAAGTCTTGTGGAATAAAATCTAAACCAACTTTCTCTTTCTTGAACAAATATACACACAAGTTATGGTTCTGGTATGTTTCTGAGAGTCTGAAGCCATACTTAAAATACTTTATTATTATTGACTTGGTAGCATCAAATTGTATTGATTTTTCTCTATTTTCTAAAGTAAGAATGTTCATACAATAATGGTCAACAGGTTGGTGTGTGCACATATATGCAGGTGTGTGTGTGTATTTGCATGTATGTAAGAAGGGGGGAACTTGAATAGTGCTTGGTTGCAATATATTTACTCTCACTATAAGAAACTCCCATTCTTTTATTGTCTCTCCATCCAATGCTGGCCTTACTGCCTTGACTTACTTTATGAAAACATCATAAAGTTTAAATTAATATTAAATTGAAAATCTGGAAATCAGACAGGAATGAAATGCAGAATTTAGGACATATTGAGAATATTATTAGTTATCCTACCAGGAGGGCCTTGCAATCAGGACTGGATGTTGAAATGTATTAAAAATTGTTTCCTAAACTTCTGTGAATGACATTTTCTCTCTCTCCTCCCCTTATTCACCCAGCTCTAATTAAGGAAATGCTAAAAGAATAATTAAAAATGAAATATGGTCTTTGAAACTGAGAGCAACAACCTCCTGTTACTGACACTAATTCTCTATATATTGCGCTTTATGAAGTAATTTACAACTAAACAATCACTTCTGTCAATTAGTAAGGCTTCATTTTGCATCTGCTTTGCACAGGTATAAATTGTCTTTGCAAAGTGCAGGGCAGAGGGGAATCAGCACAGATCAGACAGCTGGAATTCTCTAGATCATTTTATTAGAACAGAAAAGGTATGTAACAGGTGAAATATAGCTACTCAACTGTTTAAAAATAAATTTAAAAAACTGTAAGTTACCATGACTGAGTAAAGCCAGTGCCCAAATTAAGTTAAGGAACATACTTTGATCCTGCGAACTCACATCTTAAATTTACTCTCTGAGTAATTTTTATTCAAGTAATAAACCCATAAACTATGATAGAAACTGCCACTCAGCCTCATCTATAAATGGCAATGATGTGCTGCTATATTTATATATTCACATATATATTCATATGATAGGCAATGATCCACTTAATGAAGTCATAGTGATAGAGATGCAGCTGTGTTAGTCTGGTGTAGCTGAAACAAAAGACAGAACTATGTAGCACTTTAAAGACTAACAAAATGGTTTATTAAATCTGTTAGTCTTTAAAGTGCAACATAGTTCTGTCTTTTATTTTAATGAAGTCATGTCTTTCTAAATATCTTATATATATTTTGCATGCTAAATAAGCAAAGTATTTTCAATTTCCATTTACTTCCTTTGACTATATTCAGAACTGGGGGTTACGCTTCAGTACTGCACGTGAGTTTGAGAGCAATCTTTGGGTTACACTAGAGCAGCATGGTAACAGAAGAAATGTTTTTAGACTCAGAGGAAAGTAACTACAGGCAGTCCCCGGGTTACGTACAAGACAGGGACTGTAGGTTTGTTCTTAAGTTGAATCTGTATGTAAGTCGGAACTGGCATCCAGATTCAGCCACTGCTGAAACTGATCAGTTTCAACAGCGGCTGAATCCGGACACCAGTTCTGACTTACATACAGATTCAACTTAAGAACACCAGGCGTCCCCAAGTCAGCTGCTGCTGAAACTGATCAGCAGCTGATTCCAGGAAGCCCGGGGCAGAGCAACTCTGCCTCGGGCTTCCTGTAGTCAGCCGCTGGTCAGTTTCAGCAGCGGCTAACTTGGGGACGCCTGGGGCAGAGCAGCTCGGGTGCTGCTGGGTTGGTCCAGTAGCGTGGCCGCTCCTCGGCGCTACTGGACCAACCCAGCAGCACCCCAGCTGCTCTGCCCCAGGCGTCCTGATTCAGCCGCTGCTGAAACTGATCAGCAGCGGCTGAATCAGGACTCCTGGGGCAGAGCAGCTGGGGTACTGCCGGGTTGGTCCAATAGCGCCAAGGAGCGGTGCTGCGGGACCAACCGGCAGCGCCCCACCTGCTCTACCACAGGCCCCGGGCTTTGCTCCACGTCTCCCTGGTCTGCTGGGGGGGGCACTAGCTGCGTCCCCCCCAGCAGACCAGGGAGACACGGAGCAAAGCGGCAGAGGACCCGGGCCGGACCGCGGCGCTTCCAGATCAGCGCCGCGGTCCGGCTCGGGTCCTCCGCGGCTTTGCTCAGCGTCTCCCTGGTCTGCAGATGCAGATGCAGACTAGGGAGATGCTGAGCAAAGCCACGGAGGACCCGGCCGGACCCACGGCGCTTCCAGCTGATCTGGAAGTGGCCACGGGTCCGGCCCCGGTTCCTCCGCCGCTTTGCTCCCTGTCTCCCTGGTCTACTGACCAGGGAGACGCTGAGCAAAGCCGCGGAGGACCCGGCCGGACCCGCAGTGCTTCCAGCTGATCTGGAAGTGGCTGCGGGTCCAGCCCCGGGTCCTCCGCCGCTTTGCTCCCCGTCTCCCTGGTCTGCTGGCTCCCCCAGCAGACCAGGGAGATGGGGAGCAGCTTTTCTCGCCCCGGAGGAGGCGGGCGGCGGGACCAGGCGTCCCGCCGCTCCAGTCCTCCGGGGCAAGAAAAATCCCCGTTCGTAACTGCGGATCCGACATAAGTTGGATCCGCGTAACTCGGGAACTGCCTGTACTTAATCCCATACTAGCTCCTATAGACTAAGGGCTGGAAATACAGATAGAACTTCACACTATGGAAATGCAATCTGAGGAGAGGGTTCTGATGGCCAGGCAGGGGAGAAATAAAAAATGAGTCACTGGTGAAGGCCTTTCGTAACTGTAAAGATGACTGCCTAGTGATCATGAGGGTGTGCAGTCTGCAGCATCTATTAGAACAGAACTGATTACTAGAGCTTTGCATTGATACAAAATTAACATCCACTTCTGCAAAAATGATCCATGGATAGCTGCATCCCACATCCATGAATGTGGATACCTGCGCATGTAAAGCAGACAGTTCTAGACACAAAATTTATATCTGCATCTGTATCTGCAGAAATGAGCTACAGATAGCCACATCCATATCTGATATAAAGTAGGTATCTGTGGAGTTACAGGGCTCTACTGATCACTCCTCCCAAGTGCATTCTAGTACTAATGTCACACATTCTTCTCTGCTCCTTTCTGAATGATTTGCTTATCAGGGAGGAAGGAGTAAGCACTCCTATTTTTGTGTATTTTTGCATACACAGGGAGAAGGATTCTTTGCATGTCTCCCTGCCCCCCAACACAATGGCCACTCACAATAGGGTCTATCCGTAATGTAAATTCTCAATGTGCCCAGCGCACATTTGCTTTTATACTCCACTTGATTTGCAGAGCTTAGCATTTCTACCTTTTCTAGATACAAAAGTATGATATATAAGTACTATAAAATTTAACAAGATGAAAAATTCACTTGTGCCTTGTTTCAGATTACATTGCAAACTCTTCTGCACAATGATCATGCCTTTTTTTACATGTTTACAAGATACCCTAGTTTCTTGGGACCTCCAAAGCATTTGAGGTTACAACAATAAAAATTGACAATACCGATGACAACGATAATGATGACAGTAATTAACAATAAGATCAAAGTGCCTGATAAAAATGTATCGGGCAAAGGTTACAATCTTCTCTCAGGTAAATGACTTACTGAATTCAGTGTGGGTTTTGCCTGAATAAGAAGGTAGGTATTCAGAATCTGTTCTGCTGTATCCATTTGACAAATGGAAGGGAAACGAGTATGTTTGAGCATTGCTACGAGAAAAATGCAGAAACTGTTTATGTGATCAATCTGAGAATAATTTAAAAACCCTTTAAAAAAGTTCTGCTTGAAACATGGAAACATTCCCAACAGATCAAGAAAATGTGTCACTATAGAGCTGTTTTTACTATGTTTAGTGTTGTTATAGCCATGTAGGTCTCAGGTACTTAGAGAGAGACAAGGTAGGTGAGGCAATATCTTTTAGTAGACCAACCTTTGTTGGTAAGAGAAGCTTTTGAACTTACACAAAGCTTTTCTGCAAAGATACTTCCTCATCCACCTTGTTTCTTTACTACTATATATCTGAAAGAGAAGAAAAGGCAGTTTACAATGTTTCAAGCAAAACCAGGCTTAGTTTCACTCTTTTATTTTATTAAATTGGGACTGAAGGATGCTTACATGTACATTTTCTAGGCATAATGTTTTTTGCGATGGGGCCATGAAAGCCACATTCAGTATTCAAGGCACAAGAAAACCACGGATTTATATAATGGTATTAAGGCATTTTCTTGTTATGTATCCCTTCCCTAAATGGTCCCTAACATTGTTAGGGTTTTTTTATTTAAATTGTAGCTGCACATTGCACAGAGGTTTACAGAGATCTATCCACAATGATTCCAGTATTTCTTTCTTGAGTGGTAAAAGCTAATTTAGACCCTATAATTTTGTATATCTAACTGGAATCACGTTTTCAAATGTGCACATTGCACTTATCAACACTGAATTTCATTTGCCGTTCTCTTGCCCACACATCCAGTTTTGTGAGATTCCTTTGTAACTCTTCACAGTCTGCTTTGGACTTAATTATCGTGAGCAGTTTTGTATTATCTGCAAATTTTGCCACCTTACTGATTATCCCCTTTCTCAGATCGTTTACAAAGATGTTGAACAACACAGGTCCCAGTATCATTTATTCCTACTCGGTGTTAACTTTCAACTAATTACCAACTGATGAGAGGAACTTTCCTCTTATCCTATGATTGCTTAGTTTGCTTAAGAGCCTTTGGTGAAGGACCTTTTCAAAGGTTTTATGAAAATCCAAATACACTGTATCAACTGGATTACCCATTTTCACATGCTTATTGACTTCCACAAAGAATTCTAATAGATTGGCGAAGCATGAATTCCCTATACAAAAGCTTGAACATTAACTCTTTAACTCTTCCACAATATATTCTCATCTGTATGTCTGATAATTCTGTTATATGTTTAGCCAATTTACATTGCGCTGAAGTTAGACTTACTGGCCTGAATTTGCCAGAATCATCTCTAGAGCTTGCTTATTTATTTATTTATTTAATTTATTTATTTATATTTAATCCATGCTACATTAGCTATGTTCTACCCCGTCTGATGAGGAGGGTGATTTGAATAGTTGCTTACACACCAGTGTTAGTAGTTATGCAATTTTGTATTTGAATTTCTTCAGAACACTTGGATGAACACCAGCTGGTTCTGGTGACTTATTACTGTTTAATTTATCTATTTGTTCCAAAACCTTCTCTACTGACACCACAATCTGGAACATTTCTTCAGATAAGTCTCCTAAAAGGAATGGCTCAGGCGTGGGAATCTCACTCTCATCCTCTGCAGTGAAGACTGATGCAAAGAATTCATTTTGCTTCTTGGCAATGGCATTGAGAGCGCCTTTAGCATCTGGATCATCCAGTGGCCCCACTGATTATTTGGAAGGTTTCTGGCTTCTGTGGTACTTAAAAAAAATTAATGTTAGTTTTTGTGTCTTCTGCTATCTGCTCTTGAAATTATTTTCTGGCCTACCTAATTACATGTTTACACTTGACTTTTCAGGGTTTATGTCCTTACTTGTTTCCTGACGTAAGATTTGATTTCCAATTTTAAAGGATGCTTTTTTGCATCTAATTGCATCATTTACTCTGTTGCTTAGCCCTAGTGGCATTTTTTGTCCTATTACAGGAATTTTTTTTTAAATTTAGGGAATTCATTTAGTTTGAGCATCTGGTACAGTGTTTTTAAATAGTTTCCAAGCAGCTTGCAGCCATTTCACTTGTGTGGCACTTCCTTTTAAGTTCTGTTTCATTAGCTTCCTCATTTATGTGTAGTTTCCCTTCCTAAATTTAAATGCTAGTATGGTGTGTTTCTTTGTTATTTAATTATGTTAAATTTAATTACATTATGGTTGCTATAACTGAGTAGTTCAGCTATATTGACCTGTTGGACAAGATTCTGTGCACTACTTAGGACCAAATCAAGAACTACCTCTCCATTTGTGGGTTACAAGAATAGGTGCTCCAAGAAACAGCCTTTAATGACAGGGGAACCATGTGGGAGGCATGATGGGCCATGTGCTCCAAATGCCAGGGGAAGGGAGGGTGAAAGGGTCAGCCAGCAGACAGTGGGCAAGGGTCTCTGGATGTTTGGGGTGGGGGAGGGACGGTGAGGTTGCCTTGGGCCAGCACCAGCAGTAAAGCAACACAGCCCCAGCTTGCTCTGCTTTCCCAGTAAACTACTCAGGGGAGGGACCACCCCCACACTCACTGGCAGAAAGTGGAGCGACATGGCTGGGGGAGCAGGGCAATCTGGGACCACATAGTTCCATTTCCTCTGCTGCTGCCAGTGAGTGCAGAGGCGTCAGATGCCTGCTGTCAGCACTGGATCCCCTGCCTTGCTGGTCCCACAGGCTGCTTTGCTTGTGGGGGAAGGGGTTGAGGAAGAGGTAAGTGGAAGTAGAGCAGGGGTAGAGGGGAAGAGGAGAGGGCAGAGCAGGAGCTATGAGGGGGTGGAGCAGGTGTGAGGAGAGGCACACAGGTCTGTGGGGGAAGGAAGAATGTAGAGGTGCACCTGTTGCATTCTTCCACAGGGGCCCTCTAGGCAATAACTTAGCACCCTATGCACCTCCTCCCCACCCCTTGCCATAGGTCCTCCCTCTACTCCACAGAGCACAGAACTGAAAATTGCTTCCTCCCCATACACTGCAGATCTTAGCTCCTGGAGTGGAGGGGGTTGTCCTGGCCCTTCCCTGAGGGTGGTGATCACCTAACCAGTGCTCCTGGTGTCCCTCTTCACCTGTCGCCCCTGGTTAATGGTGTCCAGAAAGTTTATTTCTGTGTCCCATCCTGAGATGACATGTACTCAGCCAACACGGGATAGCTGAAATCCCCCATTATGGCTGCATTGTCTGGTTTTGTAGCCTCTCTAATCTCCCTGAGCATTTCACAATCACTGTCACCATGTTAGTCAGATGGTTGGGGACTGTTCCTCCTGCTACATTCAATATTTAAGGCTAGAATTTCTATCCACAGAAATCCTATGGAACTATTTGAGTCATTTAAATTTTTTATTATATTAGTCTCTCTGCTTTCATTCACATACAATGCCATGCTCATACTAGCATGACCTACTTACTCATGCCTATATATATGTTCCTTGGTATTATCTTACCTCATTGATTACCATCGCTTCACTGAGTTTCTTAAATGCCTATTT
This sequence comes from Pelodiscus sinensis, assembly GCF_052426305.1. Classification (NCBI taxonomy): domain Eukaryota; kingdom Metazoa; phylum Chordata; order Testudines; family Trionychidae; genus Pelodiscus; species Pelodiscus sinensis. The sequence continues at coordinate 44,033,266 of NC_143059.1, forward strand.
ATATAAATATTTAATACCAAGCATTCAAGTTCATCCATCTTAGTATTTAGATTTCTAAAATTTATACAAGTGCTTATAATGTTTGTCAACATTTTGTTGTCTGCCTTTGTGTGATGTAATTGAATGGACTCTCGTTTGATGTTTCTCTTCATTTCCTACCTGTACTTCATCAACGTCTATCCTTTCCCCTTTCCTAGGATGTAGGATATCCCCATGAACAGATCCTCCTGTAAAGAGTGCATCTGTTCAAACCCTGTGCTTCATGTCAGCTTTATCCCAGCTCTTAGCCATATAAAAGCATCCGTGCATGAGTGCCCTTAGGCCACACAGATCTCTTTGACTAAAATAGTATTTTTACTAAATTTTATGAAGAGATGTATGCATTTTTGTATTACTTGCTTTCAATGTTCATTTTCTCTGATGAATTTTCTTTTTCATTTTACTGATATTACTAAATAAAAATATGGATTTAATCTCTGTTCAATGTTCTGTTACAGCTATGTTAAGATATTACTACGTAATGTATAAATAAACCAATAAAAGATCAGGAAAAAATGTGATTCTGCAATAACCTCTTGAGATGTCAAACCAAAATATGTAGGAGAGATTAGAGGGGGAAAAAAAGAACAATGAAACCTTGTACAGCATAATGCTCTTTATCCTTTGGAAACCTGATGTCATTAAAAACTGTTCATGTGTTTGAATATCCAGATCTTTCTAATTCTACATGTGTGGTTCCTGAGTCTGTAAACACTTAAGCACTCAAACTTTCCTGACAAAAAGTCAATAGTACTACTAAAATTACACACGTTTTCACATGGCAGCATGATGGGGGCAGAGAACTTTTCTACAAGGGCTAGTCCCTATGCTCATACTGCATACATTTTAGTATGCTCTTCACTATGCAGCTAAGTTAGCTATGATTATGAGGTTAGGTCCATCAATGGCTATTAGTTAGGATGGGTAAGATGGGACCCCTAGCCTCTGTTTCTCTGGAGGTGAGTGACAGGGGATGGATCACATGAGGATTACATGTTGTGTTCCCTCCCTTTGGGGCATCTGGTATTGGCCACCATCAGCAGACAGGATACTGGGCTGGATGGACTGTTGGTCTGACCCAGTATGGCCGTTCTTATGTTCCTATGTTATGTCCTTATGATGACTCAAACCCTATTTTTCTATATACTTTACCAATTTAGCATTACTCCTATGGAATCATAGGACTAGAATGAACTTCGTGAGGCCACCAAGTCTAGTCCCCTGTAGGACTAAATATTCTCCAGAGAATCCTGACAGATGTTAGTCTAACCTGCTCTTAAAAATCTCCAAAGATGGAGATTCTACAACCTCCCTAGCCAATTTATTCCAGTGCTTAACCACCCTGACAGTTAAGAAGATTTTCCTAACATCCAACTTACATCTGCCGTGCTACAATTTAAACCCATTGCTTCTTATCCTACCATCAGATATTAAGAAGAATAATTTTTCACCTTCTTACTTGTAAATACCCTTTTCGGTGCTTGAAAACTGTTATAATGACCCTTCGCAGTCTACTCTTTTCCAGACTAATCCCAATTCATATTTTCTAGACCTTTAATAATTTTTGTTCATCTTCTCTGGACTTTTTCAATATTCTCCACATTTTTCCTGAAATGTAATGCCCAGAACTGGACACAGTATTCCAGTTGAGGCCTAATCAGCATAGAGTAGAAGTGAAGAATTATTTCTTGTGTCTTGCTTACTTCTGTTAAAACATCTCAGAACGATGTTTGCTTTTTTACGCTCATATTAATGTGTGATCCACTATGACTCTTAGATCTGTTTCTGCAGTACTCCTTAGGCAGTGAATTCCTATTTTGTACATGTACAATTGATTATTCTTTCTTAAGTAGAATAGTTTACATTTGTCCTTATTGAACTGTATCCTATTTACCTTCAGACCATTTCTCCATTTTGTCCATATCATTCTGAATTATAATTCTATCTTCCAAAGCACTTTTAATCCCTCCCAGTTTTGCATCATCCCCAACCTTTATAAGTGTACTCTTTATACCATGCACTGCATATAATCAATTTATACTTTTCAAAAGGCTTATAACTTGGTCAAATCAAAACCAATGCACACTAGAATATTTTATAGGCACTCTCTCTTCAATGAGAGTTATTTCCATGCCATGTTAAGACTCAGCCATTTTACATGTATCATTAGATTGGTTTTGAATTGATTTTTTTAAACATTGCTATAATTTTTTTTATAATAAAAAGAAGTATCTCCTCCAATTTTCCTATAGTCTTTCTTAATGAGTTCATTTTTGAGAAGTGACTGAGTTTGGAACATTTCCACCAAAAATGTGACTGTTTCTAAAAAGTTATTAGTGACTGAAAACACGGGTTAGAATGGAAAACATCATTTAACCTTACTTACTGTACAAAGGTCATTTTTAGTCTGAATATAATACACAAACATCCAGTTAAGAAATTCTTGACTCATGCCTAGCTATAAGCTTTAAACTTACATTTGCATATTTTAAGAGGCTGTGAAATTTAACAGGGCCAAGATTTAACCTACTTTGTTATTTTTATATCTGTTTATAGAGTCTCTACCATTTTTATAAAACAAATGCTTCAGTTCTCTTTTCTTCTAAAAATAAATGATTGATTCCAGCAGCTCAGCACTCATGTGAAAAATACTTTTCACATGTGTTGGACAGGAGAACTGTGTAAGGAAATGGTTTCATTTTCAAGGACTTATTATAAACAAAGTGAAAAGAAAAATGAATTATAAAGTTATGAAAAATAACTTGATGATTTCCTTTTAAGGAAGACTTGCTAGATTTGGAAGCCTTAGTTTGGTATCAAATGGAGCAGTACATTCCTGATAAAACCTTCATTCCTGATAAAACCTTACATTCGGTTATAATTACAGAACAATGGGGTTCTAAATAGAGTTTATATGAAATATTCCATTGCACCTGCAGTTTAAAATGTATTTTTGCCCACTGAAACTAGATATGGAAACCCAATTTTGGATGGAAACTCTGACTTGGATGTTTTCAATAAACATGGCAAATATGTAAGAAAAGATTATAATGACCCCTTTATGCACTGATGCACAGCCAACTTTTTTATAAAAGGTCTACAACCAGAATGTTCTGCCTTAGCCTGTGAGAAATCCTGTGTGCCTGGCTTGTATGTGCTTACAGACGTGAGGGATGAGAGGCTGGGAAATCTATTTGCTTTCTGACAAACAAAAATGTTTAATTATAATCAAAGAAGAAGACATCATAACTTGGCAAATACACTTCTGTGAACTGCATTAACTGGAAATGTTTATACTCTATTCCTGAAAAATATACAAAGCACATACACAGATTTGGCACAACATTAGGCACAGATTTTTTTTAGGGCTACGATTTTATAATAATTTTGTCTGACCTCCTGCATAAGATTGGCCAAAGACCCTTTCCAGTAAACTCTGCATGAAGCTCACAACTTCTGCTTGAGTTAGACAGTCTGTATCTATCTCTCTTGCACACAGTGCTCAGCTGTGCTCAGTTGTGAAGTTTGGTGTGTGTGTGTGTGTGTGTGTGTGTGTGTGTGTGTGCGTGCGCGTATATGTCTATACCGATTGATACATAGATAGATAGTTTGGTAGGAAGGTGCAAGGATATCAGTCCCTAGAGATTTTTCTCATTTTCTTTTTAATGTAATCCCTGACATTAGGTTCAATTTTGTGCATTCCAAGTGTAACACTGTTGCTCTTCAGAAGCATCTTTATAAATCATCCTACGTACAGATGGTATTCATCCGTCCCAGGGTACTGCTAACCTATCAAAGGGAGGAAAAATACCCTTTCTTTCCTTCAATTTGGGGTCAAAATTTTTACAAGATTCTTCAGAGATTTCCTTCCAGCACATAATTGTCATTATCCAAGTTATACAGAGGTTCAAAAGACAGCACTGGGAAAATAACTACAATCAAAGTACACTCTCAGAGTTTAGGAAGCCTGTAGCATTATCCAGAAAAGTATCATTATCCAGCATCTCAAGGAATAAGTCCATGGAAACAATATGCTGTTGAAGGATAACTAAAATTCAATCCTAGTACACTTACATTTAATAACATGCTCAACCAAATGCAAAATTTCCATTTCTAGCTAGATAAAAATGTAATTGTTCCACTTCGTTATTGAATAATAATACTGTATTCTATTAAGAGATTTATTATTGTTTTTCTCATACTGTTCCAAAACTCTAAGGTAATGCTCTTCTTTTATACCAAGTTTTGCAGATTAAAAAGTGTAAAACAATTTAGTGGAAGTAAAGACAATTTTTCTGAAAATGTCACTGTCCATGCAAGCTTAACTCACCATTGACTTCTATGGGACTGGTCACATGTAGAACTTTTCAGGCTTGTACATAGACTGAAAAATATACACTCACTAGAAGACTTACCCGGCATTGCCTGAACCCTTTGAGGCAGGGGGCTATTGCTGTGGGGGTTGCAGGAGTCAGGGTAGGGCTTTGGAGATATGGGAAATGCAAGAGTGAGGGGGTAAAGGAGGGATGCGGCATGAGGGGCTTCCTATCTGGCACATTCCTTTTCTCTCCTCCAGATACCCTCTTGGCTGTCAGGGGCCTTTTCTCCTCCCCCAGCCCCTCCCTGGCCACCAAAGGTCTTTTCTCTCCCCCTCCTCTTGCACTGCAGTCAAGGGCTGGGAGGGAGAGGAGGGGGGTAGTTTGGGGCTGGGAAACCACTTACTGGTATGCTGGCAGGAAAGATGGCAAAGCCCCAGCTCTGTAGACCACTCCTTTGGTGGTACATTTGCCCCCTGTGGACACTCTGCAGGATACCTCTCCCCTGCAAATCTGCATCCTTCTGAACAGCCCCACCCTTTCCATGTTGTGGAAAACAGTTCCCTTCCCAGTGCTTTTGGTTATCCTGGCACAACCAATCCCCAATCTTACTTTAAGTTAGGAGACGAGGAAGCTGCATATCAAATTTGGTGGTCCTAGCTCTTACTGTTTAGAAGGAATTCCTGAACAAATGGGCTCACCGACAGAGGCACAAATCTCTTAAACACGTACAGTAAAAGCTTTGTTATCTGGCACTTGAATATCCAGAAAACTTGTTTAAGTGGCATTGCCCCCAGCCACTTTACCTCTGAGTCTTCAGGCACATGCATGCCTGACTCCTACTGTTCCGCCTCCGACCATTGTGGGTCTATTGACAACTGACACTGCCAGCTGCCATCATCATCAGGCACCTTCTTCCCTCTCAACCTTCCTCGAGCTGTCAGGAGCTGGATCTGCTGGAGGTCTCTGAGGCAGCTGGCCCTCTTGTCTGCCTGTTGTATAGGACAGTTCTGTGGCTTGGGGGAAGGGTAAAGGTCACCGGGCATTCCCAAGGAGGTGGAGATTGGTTTCTGCAGTTTTCTCTGGGGAGCAGTCAGGGGTAGAGTAATAAGCACGAGTTTCTGGCATATTCAGTTAACCGGCAACCTCTATTCCTCATGAGTGCTGGATAACAAAGCTTTTGATGTATACGGATTTCTGTTTATATGTTGCATTTTCATATCATGCATGGAAACATTCATAATAGCGCTGTACGCACTGCAAAACACTGTAAAACATTCAGTGTTTAAGGTCAGTAACAAGCCACAATTTTTTCTCCTATTAATCAATGTATAAGATTAAAAGCTCATGTAATTATTTAATAGGAGTCCTGCCATGATAAAAGTAGTAATCTGCTTTCAACACAAGCTACAAATGAAAACATCTATGAGTCAATTGTACACAACTGTTTATACCACTTACTTTGGTAGAAAAATTCATCAAAGAACCACTGAGATTGCCGGCGTTGCACTTAAAATTCAAATATTGGTCTGGATGATAGTCTGCTTCCCAGCTCCCCACATCATAGGTGAGTGACCTGACTGAATTTTCAGCTATTTTCTGGAAGGCAGTGCAAGTCATTCCTAGGAAGCTAGATGGCTTGATCATAAAGGCCTCCAGAGCAATATTAAGGGAAACCTGCCAAAACACATTGAGAAACTGGTATGTTGTTAACATACTTGAAAGGGAATCCACAGTAAAAAATATGCATTTTGAAAACACTATTTTGTAGATATCCACACACGTAAAAAATAACTCAGTGAAACTGATCAAAGAAAATGAATTCTACAGTGGTACAGTGATTTTGCTTGCACCTTTATGATGTGTATAATAATGATAGAATCACATTAATGTACAAAAGACCTGGTGCTCCTTTCTCTTCTTACACCACTTGACAATAACGTAGTTACCAACATCAGTGGAGTTAATCCTGATTTATAGCAGTGTAAATGCAAGAAAAATAATACTATTAATAGAAATAAATATGTGAAATAGCATCCAAGGGCTTGGTCAGCTTCTCCCAACACCGATAATATAAATGAGCCCAGATCTTCATGCCTGGCTGTTTGGCAACTGGCACCTTTGACCCTTCCTGATTATTAATCCACCAGGCCCCAGTCAAGCCCAAAGTAGTAACAGAGCAGTCTGGACATTGCTCTAAATTACACAGGCTCCAGAAGTCCACAAAGGACTTCTCTGGCAGCAGAAATTGCAGGAGGGCACTTTTCTTGCCATGCCTGCTTTTCTTAGTTACTGCTTCTACATCAGGACCTAATGGCAGGAGATTCTCCTATGGCATCAGTTATTGATCAGTAACTCTGAAGTCAACCCCCACCCACGCTGACTGGCTGATGCAATCTCATTTTAGTAAAATACCTACTGTAGAAAATATGAAAACATATTAAACCATACATATTAAATCTGACGTATAAAATTTTGAATGTATATAATAATAGAGCTAAGGAAAGAGAGAGAGAGAGAGACTTTCTGTTTCATTTGGAAGTTGAATGGTTTCTAAAGAAGTTACTATTGACTGTCCTTATGTTTCTCACATAGGAAACAATTACAGAGAACTAAGGAAAGTTTAAGATACTTCCCCTATGAAAGCATGTGCACAATTTGCTGCACAGCAGTAGGAGGACATCATGGCCATTTAGACACCGGACTGGAAATTAGGGAAAATATTATCTGTGGTGCAACTTTTCTCTCAGACAAGAGCTGCTTTTACTCTTTCCATATTCTGGTTCACATAACCAAAATGGGTACATATGCATTCTACAATTTCCATAGGTCTATCTAGCTCTGAAGTCATACAGGGCTTATTATTAGTGGGCTCATATTTGCTGAGTGCAGTCAATGAAAGAACACAATCTTTACCAGTCCTCGGCTATGTCTACATAGCAGTGTTATTTAGGAATAACTGACATGATTCCAAAATAACACAGTCCACATCTACACAGCAAGCAGTTATTTCAATATAATGTTGAAATAATGTTAAACTGGAGGACTTCTTATTTTAACTCCTGTAACCCTCATTTTATGAGGAATAAAGGAAGTCAGAGGAAGAATGCTTCAACTCGGACTTCCTGCTGTGTAGACAGCGCCAAAAGCCGAAATAAGCTATTTAGACTTAAGCGAAGCAATTGATGTAGCTCAAGTAGCATAGCTTATTTTGGCTTTAGCTCTGCTGTGTGGACATGCCCTAGAGAATACAACAAGGAGTTCTGTGGCACCTTAGCCCTGGTGTACACTAGGGATTTATTTCAAAGTAACTCCCCTTATTCCGAAACAACAAACAGAGCATCCATACTACCAAACCCGTTATTTTAAATTAAGGAACTGCTTATTTTTAAATCTCCTGCTTTCCATGAGGAATAATGCTTATTTTGAAACACTGGTAGTGTGGACACTCCATTACTGCTATTTTGAAATAACTACTTCCTAAAGTAATTTAAAGTAATTACTTCCCAGCACTTCCTGAGGCTCTAAATCGAGGTAGCATGTCAACATTAAAGGCATATCTACACAGCATATCCAAACTCAAAATAAACTTCACAACTTAAACTACACTAATTGCGTAGTTTAAGTCGAAATTGCTTATTCAAAATTTTGGCACTGTCTACACAGCAGCTATTTTGAGATAAAGCACTCTTCCCTTGACTTCCCTAACCCTAACCCTCATACAATGAGGGTTACAGGAGTTGGAGTAAGCAGTCCTCCAGCTCAACATTATTTCAACATAATGTCAAAATGTTATCCTGAAATAACACTGCTGTGTAGATATATCCTAAAGAAGCCCACCTCATATTAATTTTGAGGCTTTCCTGTGGTGTGAACATGCTATTTCAAAATAGTTATTTCAGGAGTTATTATTTCAAAATAATTTTGTAGTGTAGACGTGCTCTTGGAGATGAAGGGGTGTGTCTACACAGCACCCTAAACTCAAAATAAGATTCACAATTTGCTCTACACAAATTGCGTATCTCATTTCAATTCTATTTTGAAATAGCTTTTTTTTTTAAAAGTTGGCATGTCTACACAACACCAAATTTTGAAATAACCACTATTTCGAGACATCCCTTAACCCTCGTGGAACAAGGGTTACAGGGATGCTGAAATAGCATGTCCATTATTTTGAAAAATATTTTAAAATAATAGGCGGCTTAATAAGATGCAGGGTAGCTATTTTGGGATACCTCTGGTATCCCAAAACAGCTGCGCAGTGTAGACATACCCTAACAGATTTATTAGGGCATAAGCTTTTGTGGGTAAAACCCACTTCATGAAAGAAATTGGAGTGGAAGTTACAGAAGCAGATTCTATATAAGGAAGAAATTGATTGTGTTAATGAAGCTAGTCCTAGAGAGACAGTGTTTCATCTTTCATTATTTGAAGTAGTAATTAATGATGATAGGGTAGTTTTAACAGTAGAACCGCTCAAATGAATAGCAAATTCTCTATTCCTGGGTTTTTGTTAATCAGCTATATTTGATGCAAGAAGAACACAGTTTTGATTATTATTTGTAGAGTAACAAAGGTGCATGTGGCACATTATACATTTAATGGATCTTTTTTCATTTGGGGGGATGGAGTTATCAGGGAAGTTTTGCCCCTTGATTTAGAAAAGGAAGGAATTCCTCCAGAGTATATTAGGCTCTGAGCATTCTACGAAACTGCTCAACACCTCAGGCAGATGTGTTCCACAATAAAACTCAACTCCACTTAGTATTGATTAGAGGGGGTGAAACTGTCAATCAAACCACAGCAAATTTGGAGCATGGTGCCAGTTCTTAGGAAAAAATATTTTTCAGAAGATTTTCATGTGTATTGACACTAAAGGAAAGTACTTTCTACCTGGCTGGGGAAAAAACAAACAAGCAAACATGAGACTCAGGTTTAGAGCTGGTTGGGAAACTGTCACAGGAAAATGTTTGAGATTTTGAAAATATTTTCTGTCCTAATTGGAATGAAAAGCCATTTTTGCTGAATTGTTGTATCACAGCATTTTATTTTGGAAGCCCTGAAATGTGGTATTTCTGAAGGGAAATATATTCATCAGGATCCCTCACTCAGTCCACCTAGTGTACTGCAGTGGATCTGAGGACACCAGGCAACCATAGCAGCTATAGACTGAAGTTGATATGATTCTTGTCAGATTCATGGCTGCCCACCACTGAGCAGCAAAGTGAACTAACTAGACCCTTTTGTAATGTTAACAAGAGTCTGGTAAGTAACACTTCTGTTGCTAGCAAGCCCAGCAATGAAACTGACCAGAATTATGTCAATTTCAGCCTACTATGTCCCTGTTTTTGAGGGTCCTCCAGAGCCCTCAGCTCCAAAGCAGCCAATCTAGTACGTTCTTTCAGGCTCCTCGTTTCCCTTCAACTTGCCTGGTGGGCTGAAGTGGAACTGTGAGCCCAGAAACATTGGCTGGGATCTATTGGAAGTTTGTGAAAAATCCAACTATTCCCACAAATGGGTTTGATTTATATGACCTGGCGAACTCCAAAAAAGAAAGGTTTGTCAGCATTTTTCTGATCAGCACTCTACTCAGGAGGTTGTAGGCTTGGGGCCAACACATTAAAATCTCATTGTGAGGTGGGGAGGAAATATGGGGCTTTGCTGTCTGCAGGTCCTGCCTTGCCAATTTCAATTGCCTGGCTTTGGGAATAAGCTAGAGGGGTGTCTCCTAATAACCCTTCAACGGCTGGTTTATCTGTATGTGCTCAAAACAAAGCTATGAAGTGCCATAAATTCCTGTCAGCCACAAGTGCTGCAGACTCCAACACTATATTTAGCCTCTAGTGCTGCTGGCTAATTATGGCTGCAGCTTCCATTACAGTCAAGGTTTCATAATATTTCTATTCTAAACTTTTGTTTTCAGTTGTTGCTAATTTTTGAAAATCAACCTTCCAGATTTTTTAAGTTTGAGTAAAAATGTTTGTACCTTTTTAGTACATAGGAAGCAGAATTTTTTACCCATTATAAAAAAAAATTCCATTGATTTGTTTTGAATAATCTAATAGTTGGAACAGGCATGCAGGAAAACTTTACAATTGAAACCAGACTTTCCTGAATAATTTCATGCACCCTGCACATATAGATTTCCATGCTATACACAAGTTTCACTAGCACAAGTCACCAAAAAATGCAGGTTCAACCTCTGTGGGTTCTTATGTGCCCCTGTGCCTCAGACCTTTCTCGGTTCCCTATCTCAATGAGGTTATGTCTAGACTGCAGGCTTCTTTCGGAAGAAGCTTTTCCAGAAGAGATCTTCCAAAAAAACTTCTTCTGAAAAAGAGCATCTTCACAGCAAAAGTACATCAAAAAAGCGATACACTTTTTCTAAAGATAGCGTCTACGCTGAATGGATGCTCTCTCTCATTTAAGCTGTGATTACTATGGACAGAGTGGCCACCACGGAACCTGTGCTTTTTCCTCTTTCCTCTTCTTTCGAAATAACTCCCTCTTCCTCAAACTTCCTCTTCCACACATGCCTTTTTCCAAAAAGGCTTCTTCCTCTAGAAAGAGGCTTACGAATTTCAGAAAAACCCCTCTGTTCTTTTAACTTTTTTTCAAAAGAACGCGATTGCAGTATGGACATAAGTGAAGGGGTTTGTTTTTTTTTGAAAAAAAGTCTGTTTTTCAAAAAAACACAACAACTCTGCAGTGCAGACATATCCTGAGATAACTTCCATCATGAACATATCTGAGCTAGCATAAATGAAATTATCTAACTAGAAATAAATTATTTTACAATAATGAACACCACCATTTGTATATGGAGTCCCCTTACTAAAGGTGCCTCTGTTTATTTTCTGGGAGGATCCTGTGTGCTGCAATCTAGCCCCAGAGACTACAATTCCCATGAGTCCTTGAGGAAACCAGGAAGGAATTGTTAGTTGGTGTGTGGGTCTCTCTATGTGGAGTAAGGCTCAGCAGTCTGGAGGCTCTGCATGGTTTGTTTGTTTTTTTGGGGAAGAAAAGGAGCCAGGCTGCTGTGAAGGAGACTTATCCAGTCCAGTAGCTGTTATGCTGCAGCTACAGACTGGGACTGAGAGCCTTTGGGACTGGGATCTAGCAGATTGCTTTGTGCCTGTGGCTCAGAAGGACTACTCTGCACCCAGCACACAGAAGGAGACTAGAATCATCCACTCTAGCTGCAGAATCTTCAAGCGCACCCATGCAAGCAATTGTATGGTACTGTGAGTCCAGAGGAGTGTACACTCTGGAGTGGGATAAATGGTAGCAGTGCAATTGCCAGATAGATACATTCCTATTATTTCTGTGTGGTTTATTAATGTTATTCACTGTTAATCTGTTAAACTCTGTTTCTTTAAGTTAAGTAAAGGTTGTTCATTCTACTGTAATCTATTAGATGTATACTATTTATGATTTGTAATTGTTGTTCTGGAGCTAGATCCAGATTATTGCTGGAATAATTTTATTCTGGGAGGCTCCCAAGGCACACCATTAAGTGTGTACAGGGCCAGCCAGGTGGAAGTACCGCCACTGTATGCTCTTTATGAGCAAGGGACAGCAGCAACGGGGTGGAAAGGGTTTCCCCAACTAAACATCACCAAAACTGGGGTACTCGGGATCTCCTTTTATGTTAAAACCATCAGGTGCCTAGCAACACCTGTGAGTGTGACCTACTCTCAAGTAACCCATATAAATAAAGTGCCCTGCAAAACATATTCCCTACACTTTAAAATGTATTCTTGCAAATTCCATGCAGTTCTGAAAGATTCATGCCAAGCACAGAACAACAGACAGGTACGTGACATGGAAAGGTGTCCAAAGTAAGTCTGCAGAACTAGCTATATCATGGGCAAAAATAGATGTGAAACAACTTTTCACCCTGTACTCCATTCCCACAATTGTAGCATGTTACAGTGAGAACGGGAAGAATTTTATGGGAAGCTGCCAACGAATTTTCTTGTTTCAAAGTGCTAAAATATAGAAAATAATTTGGTGTCCATGCATGTACAAGCAGGCAGGGAAATGCTTAAGAAGATAGCAAAAATGGCTCCTTGGGTTTGCAGCTCAGGACTATGCCAAAAGGCATGAAGACTAAGGCTATAAAAGGAGAACCTAATTCAAAATTAATGCTCTGACAGTTTCAGTGGGATTATTTAGAGAAAGATGAGAAAAAATATATGGAAGATTTTAATATTATTTTGTGCATTTCCTAAAAGGCTGAAACATTATCATAGATAGGGCCCTATCAAATTCATGGTGTGACAGGGCTGTGTAGCCTGCCGGCGCCGCCTCCGCCATGGATCCCGAGCCCCGCACTACGGCCAGCCCCGAGGCAGCTCTATGCGGGGAGAATGTAGCTGCACGCTGGACCTGTGCTGCCTGCTCCGGGGCCACTTCACGCAGATGGCCCAAGGCATGGGATGATGTCACAGCTGGCACCGGGGGCCGGCATGACGGGATGTCGGAGGCTGGCGCAGGGTATAAAGAAAGCGTAGAGAGGCCCCAAAGGAGGGAGGAGGAAGCCAGAGGGGCGGAGAAGGAAGGCAGGGAGGTGAAAGCTAAAAGCGTGGACGGGGGAGCCAAGAAGAGCCCGGAGCCAGGAACGCGCAGCTGCGGTGCCCAGTGGAGGAGCTGGCTTCGCCAGAGGTGACTCCTGACAGCTGGAGGGGCAGACGCAGAGACAGGACATGGCGGAAGAGAGGAAGTGACCCAGGACTGAGCGACAGAGCCAGGAGGTCGCTCTAGGGTTGATGAATTACGGTTGCAGCCTCACCAACCAGGCAGGGAATCGTGTCCCTGTCCTTAGGGTTCTGGATCGGGACCTGTAGCGAGGATGGGCCCAGGTCCCCCTCCCCTCCGTCCACCACCTAGGCAAACAAGGCCCGGGTTGGGCAGGCGCCGGGTATTCCTGGACATAAGGAACACTAGGAGCCCGGGGAAGGAAGGGACTAAGAGACGTCATAAATTGGGTCACGGTGAAGGGAGGGGGTCTTGCGGAATTGAGGGGGTGGAGACAGCTGCCTCAACCCCCGATGATGACACCCAGAGATCTGAGGGAAGGCGCAGACCATGACACATGGCCATAAAAACGTATCATGGACTGTGAAATCTGGTTGTTAGTGCACTTTTATGCTATACTATACAGATTTCACGGGGAGAGACCAGCATTTCTCAAATTTAGGATCCTGACCCAAAAGAGAACAATAGGGGCTTTCAGTATTGCCCCTCTTTTGTTTCTTTTGTGTCTTTCAGAGCTGGGCACCTGGAAAGTGGCAACGGTTGGCCAAGTGCCCATCTCTGAAGGCAATCTTCCACCAGCACCATTATCACATGAGGCCATCCTTACTTTTATGCTTTGGCAGTGGCTCTGCCTTCAGAGCTGTGTTCCCAGCTAGTGGCCAGCTGCCCAGCTTCTCCCAGCTGCCCAGCTCTGAAGGCAGCGCTGCCACCAACAGCAGTGCAGAAGTAAGGCTAGGAGTACTGTAACCCCACTACAATCACCTTGCAACCCTCTTTCCTCTACAACGCCTGTTAGGGTCAGGATCCCTACGTTTACAACACCATGAAATTTCAGATTTAATAGTTAAAATCATGACATTTAAAACCCGCAAATGGATCATGAATTTGATAGGACCCTAAACACAGAACATGTTATTTCATGGCAAATGGTTGACAATAAGGTCACTCCCTAGGTATAGCTAGGCAGGATCATTTGGTTTTGAGAGCTATACAGTTACCATAAATTAGACAGACAGATACAAAGGAAAATCACAGGTTACTCAGTAAATTACATATACACTCATATGATGCCGGTTTAATCTCTGTGTATCACACATTGGCACAGTAAAAGCAAAAAATAGTAGCTTTTGCATTTGTTTGTGTTCTAACAGAAAAATGTTGTATTCTTAGTAATTTATTTTTACTTGCTTATTTGACATACAGAAGAAGAGTTTCTCTTTCACAATGCATGGTAATATTAGTTTAAAAGCATAGAGAATTTCCTACTTTAAATACATTATTATACATGAGATACAGATGTCTGGGGTTTATACATTTGAGAAGATGCAACAGGTCATTCCTAATATACAGAACACTATTTTGTATACATCACTCCATGCTGAGGGAGGCATGAGGAACTACAGCTGATTTAGTGCCTTATATTACAACACAGTGGTTTGCTTGTCTTTGCGATTACAGGCAGTCCCCGGGAAATGTACAAGATAGGGACTGTAGGTTTGTTCTTAAGTTGAATCTGTATGTAAGCCGGAACTGGCGTCCAGATTCAGCCACTGCTGAAACTGATCAGTTTCAACAGCGGCTGAATCTGGACGCAAGTTCTGACTTACATACAGATTCAACTTAAGAACCCCAGGCATCCCCAAGTCAGCTGCTGCTGAAACTGATCAGCAGCTGATTCCAGGAAGCCCGGGGCAGAGGCTTCCTGTAGTCAGCCACTGGTCAGTTTCAGCAGCGGCTGACTTGGGGACGCCTGGGGCAGAGCAGCTGGGGTGCTACTGGGTTGGTCCAGTAGCGCCGCCGCTCCTCGGCGCTACTGGACCAACCCAGCAGCACCCCAGCTGCTCTGCCCCAGGTGTCCTGATTCAGCCGCTGCTGAAACTGATCAGCAGCGGCTGAATCAGGACTCCTGGGGCAGAGCAGCTGGGGTGCTGCCGGGTTGGTCCAGTAGTGCCAAGGAGCAGTGCTGCGGAACCAACCAGCAGCTCTCCACCTGCTCTACCACAGGCCCGGGGGCTTTGCTCCACGTCTCCCTGGTCTGCTGGGGGGGGCCACTAGCTGTGCCCCTCCCCCCAGCAGACCAGGGACACGGGGAGCAAAGCCGCAGCGGCGGCGGGGTGCCGCGCCTCTGAGGCTTTGCTCTGGCAAAGCCTGAGAGGCGTGGGACCCCTCCGCCTCCCGGCTTTGCTCCAGGTGTCCCTGCTCTGCTGGAGACGGTCCCCAGAAGACCAGAGGCACCGGGAGCTAAGCGGCAGTGGCGGCGGAGTCCCGCACCTCTGAGGCTTTGCTCTGGCAAAGCCTCAGAGGCGTGGGACCCCTCCGCCTCCCCGGCTTTGCTCCGGGTGTCCCTGGTCTGCTGGAGACAGTCCCCAGCAGACCAGGGGCACCCGGAGCAGCTTTTTTCGCCCCGGAGGTCGAGGTGGCGGGACCGCTGCGCTCTGGGCGGTCCTGCTGCCTGCGAGCTCCGGGGCGAGAAAATCCCGTTCGTAAGTGCAGATCCGACATAAGTCGGATCCGCGTAACTCGGGGACTGCCTGTACTCATCTTTCACAGGGCAAGACTCAGTGCCATACCACCTCCTGATGGCCACTTGGGAACTAGCTCAATTCAGCCCTGAAGCACCCCCTTCCAGTTGGTGTCTCACCTTCTGTTACCTGTTTGTGTTAAGGGTTCTGCCACCTTACATTGAGACCCACGTCCCTTCCAGACTGTAGCACCCCTCCTCACGTACTGCCCTGCTGCAGTGCCCCCACACTCAGAGGTCCTGCCCCTCAGGGAACCTCCCCCCAAACTGCTATACCCACCTTACCTCAGTGACCCACTGCCCGTTGTTGTCTAGCCCCTTACCTCAGGGGCAAACTGCAATCTGAAATGACCACTCATCATTGGCAAGGGGTGTAGACCTGCTGCCTTCTTCTGCACTGGCTGCCTCCCTGCAGCCCTAATACTCTTAGGCATTGCCTTAGGCCCTGCAGCCTGGGAGTGAGGTCAAGCCAGAGCTTCCCCAGCCTTGTCTTCCTTTCCCCAGCACTGCTCTCTCTCAGGAAGCCTCTAGCTTCTTTATCAGTCAGGTCCCTCCTGCTCCACAGCTGGAGCAAAAGTGGCTATTCTCCTTTCCTCCAGGAGCCTTTATTTATACAGCCTTCAGGGGGGATGTAATTGCCTGCTATCTGCTTTAGCTGCTTGCTCCACAGCCTCAGCCCACTCCCAGGGCTGAATTTAACACTTAAAGGGCCAATGCAGGGCAGATGCCCCACCACAGCATCCCATTGTGCATGTGATTTAAAAAAAAACCAAACAGTCCTGTCTTTCCCAAAAAGTCATTGCCATTTAAGGAATTTTTCAACAAACTTAGAAAGAAAATGGCCAGGCTCTCATCATGCAATTGACAGATTTAGTAGGAGACTTCATTTTTCAAAAATTATATTTAAAACAGGTGGCCACTTCAAGCTCTGTGCAGCCACACTCTGTTTAAAGAAACTAATGCAATTTCTGTGAGCTAGTTAACTGGATAATTGCATGCTGGTTGGCCTCCAAAAGG
Source organism: Pelodiscus sinensis (assembly GCF_052426305.1). NCBI lineage: Eukaryota > Metazoa > Chordata > Testudines > Trionychidae > Pelodiscus > Pelodiscus sinensis. Next base: position 44,049,919 of record NC_143059.1, read on the forward strand.
AACAGAAGTTGTTTAGTATTGCATGAGACTACACAAGAAAGTCCACAGATCTGTATATTTACAAGCTGCAGTCGACTGCACTAAATCTCCGACTGAAAACTGTAAGAAGAATAAAGATAGAGCACAGCTAATAATAGGTTAGGGATACAGAATTACTTTGGATAGGAATGTCAACATCCTCCTGAAGCAGTGACAAGAAAAATGACCTATGGAACCTGACATTTAAAATAAACCAGAGGTTTATACAAATAGAGCATCCCCTTAGCTATTATATAAAAAGTCAGCTCTAGGAAGGCGGTTTACTGTCTATATGCATTGCAAAGTCATACATAAAAACTGACATAGAAAGTGATTCTTTTAAAATGAATAGCTTTTTTACCCATTAAAACCAGACAAATCAGTTCCCCACTAAGTATAATCTGCAAGTGAAAAAAAGACAGGCTCTTCTAGGTTATTCTTCTCCAAGGATGTGTCTACTGCAAATAAAAACCCACAGCTGGCCCGTGCCAGCTGACTTGGGCTCACAGGGTCTGGATTAAAAGGCTGTTCAACTGCAGTGCAGATGTTCAGGCTCAGGCTACAGTCCATGCTCTAGGAGCCACCCACATTACCTAAGTTGTGCTGTTGAAGAGACTAAAGATATAGGGAGAATATCAATGTCACTTTGTCTGTGTATACGTGTATTTGCAAATATGCATTGTTCTGTGACTAAAATTAACAATGAATTTGCTTTCAAACAATATTTCCAAATGAATGCTGTAAATAACTGACCTAAATATGCAACATTGTACAAGTTGTTTTTGTTTTTTTCTTTTTCTTTTTCCACACACCCAATAACTCTAAATATTTAGTTTAACATTATAAAGATTTTGGATTTAAGTTTCTGATTTTGGTCAGTTTCTACCATTTAAATGTTGAAAAATTGGCAAAATAATGATCAGTGTCCCAAGGGTGAGCGGGAAGCTGAGCATTCTTGGTAGCAGATCTATACATCTGCAATTGGCTCCCCTTACAAATAACCTTAAACACAAAAGTAGCTGCTACCTTTAGCAAGAGCAACAAGATGCACCTTTTCAGCTAGGCCTCTCTCACCGGTTTAAGCTATTAATACCTAGAATACTTTCTGACAGTTGTATCAAAAGCTGTAGGCAATAACGGAGCATGTTGTCTTATCTTCTTACTGGAAATGTTGATTGACCCAGTTTAAGCCTTCTGAAAAGAAACCAAGTACCAACAAGGATGGATAAACTAAAGTGAAAAGTAATGCCACATTGGAAGAACATGCCACAAACAAAACAATCCACTCTACTACATAGATAAATGTCAGATAAGGATCCTATCAGTAATGTTTGATAAGCTCTTGTATTTGTGCTCTTTTCCTGTCTTCCATAAAATGCTAATGCAAAAACCTGTAGAAAAATGCCCGTGCTTTCAATCGAACCCCAGCAAACACCTTTTTAATTTTACTACATACCTTTGATATAACCTGAGTATTGCTGATCAATGTCTGATTTGTAATGTGTGCTACACACTGCACAATCCTGGTGCAGGCTTTGTTTTCATTCTGCGCCATCCATAACACATGGTCATCTACCAACATTATGTTGCTGGCAATTTCAACTATAGACTCTCCAAGCTGCAGGAAAAATAATATCAATGGAAACTATTACACCATTAAAACGGCAAGATAGAACGCAAGAGTACAACTTAAATTAGGCACCCAGGCCCACTGACAGAGGTGGGGGGGGGGGGGGGAGAGGGAGACAAAAGGGGCAATTGCCCCTGGCAGCCACCACTACCACACTGGCTTTGAATTGCTGCTGCAGCCCAACACAACACTCCAGGAAGTTCTTACAGCTGCCTGGGAGGCAAGATCACTGCCCTGCATGCTCCAGGTGACACTGAGGGCTGGGGGGAGGGGGAAGAGGCCGCATTGTGGCCTGGGCAGTGCAAAGGGCTGGCTCCCCCCTTCCAACCAAGGCCCTACCCATTCCAGGGAAGAAGACACACCCCCACACACCTTGATGGCAGGGCTGTGGTGGTTGTTGGCTCCCCTGTAGGTACCTTGTCTTAGCTAATGGCAGGCATTTTAAGAAAACTAGTCATTTTGTTAGATCATTACAGGCAGTCCCTGACTTACGTGGATCCGACTTATGTCGGATCCGCAGTTACGAACGGGGCTCCCCGGAGGACACGGACTGCGGGACCTCGCGGTCCTGCCGCCCGTGTACTCGGGGGCTTTCTCCGCGTCTCCCTGGTCTGCACACCAGGAAGACGAAGAGCAAAGCCGCGGGGGGGCTCCGCTGCCGGTTTCCCCGAGGCTTTGCAAAGCCTTGGGGAAGCCGGCAGTGGGACAGCCCAGATGCCCCGCGGCTGTCCCGCTGCTGGCGTCCTCCGCGGCTTTGCTCCCCGTCTCCCTGGCAGACCAGGGAGACTGGGAGCAAAGCCGCGGAGGACCCAGGTGGCGGGACCGCGGTGCGTCTCGGTCCGCCACCCGCGTCTTCCTGGTCTGCTGGGATGGGGGGGGGACGCAGCTAGTATGCCCCCCCCCCAGCAGACTAGGCTTTTCTCCAGACGCCTGTGGCACAGCAGCTGGGGCGCTGCCGGTTGGTCCCGCAGCGCCGCTCTGGGCGCTACTGGACCAACCCGGCAGCACCCCAGCTGCTCTGCCCCAGGTGTCCTGATTCAGCCGCTGCTGGTCAGTTTCAGCCAAGGAGCGGCGCTACTGGAGCAACCCAGCAGCACCCCAGCTGCTCTGCCCCAGGCGTCCCCAAGTCAGCGTCTGCTGAAATTGACCAGCGCTGACTACAGGAAGCCGGAGGCAGAGTTGCTCTGCCCCGGGTTTCCTGGAATCAGCTGCTGATCAGTCACAGAAGCAGCTGACTTGGGGATGCCTGGGGTTCTTAAGTTGATTCTGTACGTAAGTCAGAACTGGCGGTCAGTTTCAGCAGCGGCTGAATCTGGACGCCAGTTCCGACTTACATACAGATTCAACTTAAGAACAAACCTACAGTCCCTATCTTGTACGTAACCCAGGGACTGCCTGTACATTTAAACAAACACAGTGACCGGGAAGAAGCAGAGACAAAGGTGCCAAATGACATCTAAGAAACTACTTTCTTATTTACTCTTTAAGTGTAATATCCCCACAGAATTCAGATTTTTAATGTATTTATTTATTTGCGTATTTCATTTTGGGTGAAAGGAGGTGTTATTGTTCATGCTTTTTCCTATTAGCTAAAATTAATTAAATTAACATTGCTCGTTTTTGTTTTGTTTATTTCAAATATGGTTATTCATCATTGATCTGGTCAATTTTGGTATTTTATTTGATTCTACTAATTTAATATGTTCTACTCTGTTTGTCTAACTAATAGGGGATGTGTACAAAACTTATTTTTTAAAGCATTTCAGTTCTCCTCTTACTGTCTCAGACACTAAATATTTCCCCATTGACACCAAATATTAATTGATTTCATATGGATTTATTTCTTCCCAAATTGATTTTTAAAAACTATAGCTATCTGAGCTACATAAGAAAGCATTCTAAACAGATGAAGTATATTTTAACCAGAATTTTGCTTTAAATACAGGTGAAAAGATTTCCTCCATGATTTATATAAAATCAAATCAAAATACCAAAATCAAAAACAAAACAGACACCCCCTGCAGAACTTCCTGTTTTCTGAGTTGCAATTTTTTTTCATAAAACAAAAGACAATGATGGAAACAAGAATATATCGTAACTGTTACAGTGCAACTTGCAATATCCCCATATATATGGAACATTTCGTACAAGAAAGAAAATGCTCCATATGATTGAATACATGCCTGGAAACAGTTTCCATCAGAATTCTGGCAGTGTGTGAGAGCCTTGACAAATTTTATCAGAGAGCAGATTGACGGTGCCCCAAAACAAAGGTATTTCTATGATTAATACTATGGTACCCAAGATATAATCATTTTATATTTTGATGGGTACAATGATTCATCTGAAAATCTGAAATCTTGCTTTGACTTAGAATCACAATAAACTTAAAAACCACATTATTGTCTGAAAAACATTTTTCCTGGTATTGTTACAAGTAACACCTACAATTACTATAACAGAGGATTTTAAGAAAATATTTTTTTTCCTTTGCACATTTGACAGCACTTTGTGTATAGTCAACTTCACTTTCTCTCTCTCTTGGTGCGCGCGCACACACACACACACACACACACGCGAGAGAGAGAGAGAGAGAGAGAGAGAGAGAGAGAGAGAGAGAGCGAGCGAGCGCGCCTAATTCTCAAAAGAACAGAGAACTCAAACTCATTGTGAAATTGAAAGTCGCAGGTTCTCGAAGATCAGGCTCATAAGTCAGTTTACATTTTTGTTTGCTTCCTTCTATGTATGGGTATGGCAGTAGTTCTAAGAAGCCTGTGAAGATTGGAGTCCTACTGTCCTAGGCCCTTTAAATGAACCCCTACCCTAAATAGCTAAAGTTGAAAGGAAAAACATTTTTTTTAAAATGTGATTATAATGATACTCTAAGGATTTCATCTTGAATTGAATTGCAATAGATTCTTTCTTGGCTTTTTGCTTTGAAATTATTAAAAAAATATATTAAACTTAATTTTAATCAGATTACAAAAGTAACATAGTCTAATACATGCATACAGGAATTTTCAGAACACATAGATATGTCATCCCAAAGAGCTTCTTCATCAGCTCAGATAAATGATGCATGGACGAGAGATTACAATCAGGGGCATAAAAATAACTAAAAAGTATTTCAGCAGGAAAAGATGTGAACCAATATATCTGGGTATATAGTTCCAAGTACAGTTATTCAATGGGAAAAAGAAACCTGGAAAGCAACAATACTTCAGAGATGGCTGATATTAAGAAATCAGAGGAGTTTGTAGCACTAATAGTTGCTTAAGAAACCAATGCAATTTTAAACTTTATATAAAGTCATCACACAACAATGAACAGAGATATCATGGGTCTTCTATATATGGCTCTTTTGTGACTACCTGAAATATTAATTCCAGGTAACTGAATTAGTAGAACGTTATTGACAAATTGTGTTAGTGATGCAATGAAGAGTAATAAAAATGATTAGGAGACTGGAGGCAATGATTTATGATAAAAAATTGAGACTTATAGCTCAGCCAAGTGGGAGACAGGATAACCGCTTGTAAAATAAACAGATGGTGGGAAAATTAGGGAGAAGCAGCAACTCTGTAGCATAATAAAATGTGTTTACAAGGAGTAATGGCATGAAATGAAGAAAATGAAAATTTGGGTGAATGCAAGCACATTTCCTGACAGTGTGATGTATCAGACTATGAAATTATTCCCCAGGAAAAGCAGTGAAAATCCTATCATTTGGCACATTTGACACTGGATGGGACAACACAAAGGTAAAATGCGCAGTAAGGAACAAATGTGCACTAGCTGCAATGTAGACTGACTGATCAAAGTGGTCTTTTTCTGCTCTCAGCATGAGCTCAGGATAGAAGCCTGGCCAATTTAGCTAAAATCTATTTAAATCGTGCAAAATGGGGGACTCGCTTATATTAGTTTACAAGTGATTGTTATCAGTTTAGATTGTGACAGAAGTCAATTGGACACAGCTGTTTAACTTCATCATTTTTAAAACCAGTGAAACCTCCAAGTGTAGAAAAGGCCACACTTATTCTATGGCAAAAGGAGAACAGTTCAGGTATCCAATTTTGTACCACTGCTAGTGAGATTAAAGTAGGAAACCAGTAGGGGTACGGGTGAGTTTGAAGAAGAGAGAAAGTGCTTCGTGAGCCTGATTGCTGGATGCAGCATGATTTTACTTCAAGTGACAGTGTGATTCTCATACAGGTGGACATAACTATGTTAGTTTTAATCTTGCTAGGGTGGGTAGCAATAATAGTGACTATATGGAAGCACAGGCTGGCAATCCAAGTATGTATGGAACACTCCCGGTAGGCTTGTTTCTGGGTGCTCAAGTCCAAGTCCATGACACCACATAGTCACTATTCTTGGTACCCATGATTCACTAGATTAAAGCCAGTTACAGGTCTGCCTATCTGTGGCTACAGTCACATTTTCAATTGCAGTGAAGACATATCCAAAATGTGGAGCTGAAAGATGGTGCAGTGAGGAGAGAAGGTGGAGACAGTAAATGATGTGAGGAATTATGAAAGAAATTGATGGGGAAGAAACATGCATGAGAGGTGGAGTTGTGTGGATGCTTTGATAATATTAAAACTCCTGTTCCACACTACATGGAAGGAGGGACAACATCAATGAAGAGATTGGAGATGATGCTGATTTATGTAATGATAATGAACAATACATAAGGTGCTAGTAACAAAACCAAAGAAGACTCAAAGGATTTGAGAGGAGAACTAAAACTGTGTTTTATGTCAGAGAGAAAATTCTCATTTTTTGTGAGAGGAGGTAGGTAAAAAAGCAATATCAATATCATCATATTGGGATTCTGAGCCAAAAGGCTGAAAAGCAATTGTAGCTTTGAAATCTGAGTCTTGGAAGCACTTAGTATGCACTTTAGTAGTTCTGGCATTTGATGAAATTAAAGTTGAAGGCATTCTCAAAGTGGCACTAAAATGTTAACTGTTACAAACCCCAAAGCCAGCATGAAATGAACAATGCCAAACCAAAAGAAAACAAATGTCTTAACTATAACTATCATGTGTTCAAAAATTACAGATGATGAAATCTTTATGCAAGCAGCTACTCTGAAAATTAAAAGTAAAAACTCTTAAGAGTATCATTTTAAGAGTTCTCTGTAAAAAGCTATTTTTTCCACTGGGGTTTGCATAATTCTGATTAAATTTCCTTGTAAATGTCATCTGCCTGTACTTGAAGTTCCTTCAAAAAGTTATACTTAGAGGCATTACATCCTCTTCACATGAAGTAATTCACACACTCTTAACTCTTTAAAATGTGGTGAAAATATCCTCCATATTTATTCTTTTGATAATACAGAAAAAACAAAAAAAGCACTCAAAGACTGCAAAGGAAACCTCCAGAAGAAGAAACACTTGGAGTTACTTCCAATACCTTATCCACAGCATAATTTTAAAAAGGCACAAAGTAAAGGAAATACATGTTGAACCTCTGTAGTCTGGCATCTTTGGGACCTGATAGCTGCTAAATCAGAGAATTTGCTGAACCATAGGAGGTCAATATTGTAGGAATTGGGTCTCTATTTATTTTTATTTGAATAAATGGAATAATGCTTGCAATGCTGATTAATAATGTAGGACAGTTCTGATATACTCTATATAAGCCTAAGCTTAGCCAAGATTCACAGGTTCATCAGCTCTCTTCATAACAAAATGTTAGTGTTGTTACACAATTTTATTATATTGGCACAAGGAAATAAGTAGATAAAGCATAAAAAACATGCTTTTACTTACCAGCATTACTAAAACTTCCATTGCTTGCTGGGCTCTTGGAAGACATTTAGGGGTAAATCAGAGCTAAATACCAGCACAGAACACAGACACAAGACTGGGGCTCTAAATTAACTTTACAGGACCATGGGAAACTTGATCATGCCCATGATGAGTGGATATCTGGCTAACTAAAATCATGCTAGCTCAGAGGGAGTGCCAGAGTAGAGAGGTTCAACCTATACTTGTGCATGCTAAAATATTTTGTTCCAAAGTAGCAATGACTCTATAAGGCAGAAGAGAAGGCTTAATCCTCCTTTTAGACACTAGGCAACCCACTGTTGAATTTCTTGTGCAGGGTATATGCATTTTTAACCCACACTCCTACCGGATGTGGTGTGCTCTCTCAATGGTACTTACAGAAAGAAAGAATGAGTTTGTTCTACAATCTTAGCTCAGAGCCAGCTGGGTTTTAGCTCAAGTTATAGAGGTTCATGCACAAAGTCCCAGAGGTCCCAGGTTTGGTTCCAACTGTCAGCATTATACATTCACAAGAGCAGTGAGCACTTTCAGAAGCTACTCTGCAAGGTATGCCTGCATATGTTGAAAACAGGACCATGTCCTAAATGCACAAGTAAGTGATTTCAATTTTAGGTGGTAATTATTCAGTATTAGAACAGCAACTTACATCTTTGACTTCATCCATGATACCTATTAACTTTTCCATTATGTGAGCCAAATATACAATATCCATCTTATCTGCAAAGTTGGAAGCACCTCTTGTGTAGGCCGTAAGTTGGCGGGAAAATTCAAGAGCATTGGTGGCATTGACGTGCATCTGGAAATACATTAGATTTGTTATGTGTAATATGTGGCTTGGCTTTTATCCCCCTTTTAAAATTTCTGAGGCTACATAATTTTTTAAACGATTGAGGAACTAATCTTTCAAAAGACATATAAATGTAAATAATCCCACTGACCTAAAGTGAAGCATTTGTACAAGTCTTTGCAGGATCACAGCTTTTGTCAGATGAGTCCCATTAACATGGAACCATGCAGCTAAGAATCAATATACTGCAAGGAATCAGGATGCTCGGATCTGTGATCTTTATCTCATATGCACAGCTGTAAATTTGAAATAACTTTTGACTTCACTGGTGATTCTTTGGATTTCACTAACATGAAGGTGACCAGAAAACATGGCTCTCGGAGTGTTAATGTCATGAACATGTCTAAGTTGACAGAAACTTAGCTACTTAAGTAAAAAAAAACAAGGTTAAAAGCAAGAGGATATTTTTTTGTATTGATGATAATTTTCTACACTAACTATGGAAAATGCAAGTCCCAATGATGAAGGGTTTGGAAAATTATAAGCAGGGGTTTATAATGGAATGGGATTTTCATCCTTAACTATCACCTGCATGACACACATTCATCATACTCTTTCTGGAACTAGCTAACTGTCTACACTGTTAGATACCTGCAGTTCAGACAGACTGCACAGAAACAGGCTAATGATTACTCTGTGCACCTTCACTTTAGCTTGAATTTGATAGTATTATCTGTTTATTGAACTATTTGTTTATTAACCTTTCTATTGTGGCAACAGGCTCTATGATTTCTCTAGAGAGCTAAGAGTCCTCCAAAAAGGAGAAGAGGTGAAACAGTTAACTAATTAATGAAAAAAAGCAGAAAAAAGTCCTGCAAGGAAAACTCACAGGTACGTGTGAGATAAAGATATTTTTCCAGGAAAAAACACAGTAATGAAACAATGTCTGGATTCATTATCTGGAACCACTGAAACCATACAGGCTAAACAAATGGCCAAACAAAAGAAAGGCATTGCTTTGTTGTAGCATTCTTCCAACCCAACCTTTTCACTTCATTTGATATGCTTTTCCTCAGACTAATCTTTGTCTTATGTATAGGATTTTTTTTGAAATCACATTTGGCTTACCTATCAACTGTTTGAAATTTGTATAAATGGAAATCATATCTCCATATTGAACCTTCTGGCTCAGTTCTGGAAATATGTTCTATTTATGGGTTTTTTTACTTCTGATATTTTAATTCATTGTGTGTCTGATATAATTCATGCAAAGAAGTCCAAAGGGAAGAGAAGACAAGAACAATTCTCTTCTTCCTTCCTTTTGATGGTTTGCATTAAGTATCATCCCATCAGGACTTTTTGCTAACAAGCTAGCATTGAAGGGGAGTTTTGCAGGCAATGGCTTTAACAGAGAGCTTTGCATGGAGAACAAAGGGTGAAAACAACTGCCCCTGTATATCATGCTCCATGTTACCTTTTCAGTCTGAAAACAGTGTTTGTTTATTAATATCATCTATGCAGCACTGTTATTTACAGAAATAAAAGTAGAAATAATCCTTGGCTCACAAAACATATAATCTGGGCCTAATCCTGATAATTGCTCAATAACTTTAATTTTCAATGGAGTCAGGGGCTCAGAACCGCTCACCAGAATCAGTGCAATTTACAGCATCAAATTAAGCTAACACAGGGAAAATACCGGATAAGCGTGGGGGAGAGAAAGGATGGATGAGGGCTTTAGCAACCAAGATAAAGTGATCTGAACTATTAGTGTGTGTGCAACACACACACACTTAGGTTTGTACAAATGGATGTGTTTATTTAAAAGAGAAGGTAGTGAAAAAATGTGAAAGAGAATTCCTATGAGTGCAGCTATGGTAGAACCCTAGTAAACACAGTTTCAGGCTAAATTAGTGCACTAGAAAAGGGAGACTGTTGTCGCACATCAGGGGCAGGGTATGAAATGAAGTGCATGGAAAGAGACAAAGAAGAAGAGTGGCAAAGTGAAAAGAGCATGTTGAGAACTGAGGCATGGGTGTGGGGGGTGAGGGCAGATGGTCAAGCAGGAGCAGAGTTGTGCAGTTTTAACCACCATCCTCTCTTCTATACACTTGCCCGATCTCTCCCTAAATCACTGTACCCATCTCACCTCACTTCTCTTCTTGTTCTCCATTTTTTCCAAAAATATTTAGGATAAATAGTTTATTCCCTAAAAAAATGCAATTCTGGTCAATCCAAAATTATTTGTAAATTTGACATGAATTTGCTAAATACTTTCAGCCAATTTTCTGGTGGACTTTCATGCTATTTACACCATGAATGGAGGTGGAGAAGGTGCCAACAGCTGCAAGCCTCTTGCACCCTTTAGTCTAGCGATTAGTGCACTCAGCGAGGATGGAGGAAGCGCCTGTTCAAATCCCTGCTCTGGAGCCCTAATAACCAGGCTAAAGGGTATTCTGGAGTGGGTCTCTCTCAGTCTCTCCTGTTGAAGCTGTTCCACTTTGTAAATAGTTAAATATTTACTGGAGTTGGGACTTCCGTTTGGGTCTTTCACTTCTCTCTCTAGGCTAATAACTAATCAAGGCACTAAGACTGACTCTCTATATAGCCTGATGGTTACAGCACTCACTTGGAAAGAGGGAGACTTGTACTGAAATCCCCTATTCCAGACTGATGATTTGTACCTGTCTCCCTTACAGCCCAGATGAATGCTCTTAATACCACTCTGAAGCTTGGAATGAGGGCCACACCACCTCCCATTCCCTAGTTTTTGAATTCAGTCCTTTAAAAAGGATCAGAAATAAAACATGTTGAATTAATGAAACATTTTGTTTGAGTCACAACAGACTTTTTTGAATCACTTGAAATTTTTTAAAAAAAAATCAGATATAGTTCAACCAAACAATTTCCCCCAGTTTTTCAGAACAGCCATCAAATCAAAATAATCTGGTCTACCCATGAACCTTGCCTTCAGCAGACGTTGAACTCTCTCCGTACTTGTCTAAAACGTCTTCTTATCCTGTTTCCTGTAGCCCCCCTAATTCATGCTCTGCCTTTTATTCAAACTGAAATGCTCACAGAGCCAAGATCATAGCGATGAGGAGAGGAACTCCAGCTGGGGAGTCAGCGATATCAGAATACAAGAGAAACTAACGATTCTGTAGGAAGACTTTGTATTTAGAGGAAAAAAGAAATTGCAGTGGTGCTCTGATGTCCCAAAGTCCTTGCCAGTGAGTACCAGCATGTCATTCTATTACCAATGTTCACAGAAGTAGAGCGCTGCAAATCCACAGCTATCCTCTTTGTTACTGTGTGTATTTGCATCCATAGATGTGGATATCTACAGCTCATTTTTGTGCGTATGGATGTAGATGTAGATACAAATTTTGAATCTAGAATCCTAAAAACTTAATATAAATTCATGGGTATCTGCAGCCACAGGTGTCCACGGCTCATTTTTGAGGATACAGATGTGGAAAGCAGATACAGATTTTGTACCCATGCAGGGAGCTACACATAAATTCCAGACACAAGAAGAAAAACACACCATAATAAAGGTGGCAATATGCTGTGCACTCACACACATCCATGGCACAGTTACACCACGGAATTATTTCAGTTTTATTTACTGGAGCAGGGACTTTCCTTTTCTCAGAGGTAAAAATGGAGTAACAGTTTACACAGCAATAAAACATCCATGTTTGGCCTGGGTCAGTTGATCCAGGTTTGCAGGGTTATAAAATGTCAGTGTGGACATACAGGCTTGGGCTGGAGCATAGGGTCTGTGACCATGCAAGAGGGAGGTTCCAGAGCCCAGGCTCGGGCAAAAATATCTACATTGCAATTTTATGGCCCCACAGTCTGAGTCCCACTAGCCCAAAGTCAGCTGACCCATTCCATGGATATGCTGCAGGTCTTTTAGCACAGCATAATTGTACCCTCACTGCATCAAATTTCCACAAACCCTTCTAATGAGGACTGCCTCATTTAGATGAAGCACTTCATTTTGCTTTGCTGGAGGGTAGAAATCTCAAACTTGTGTCCAAACTCAGGTTTGACTTCCAGCCATGCAATAAATCCAAGCTACAGCAAGGTGGGCCTAATTAGCGCTGTAAAGCACCATGATCATATTGCTCCATTGTATTTTGGATCCTGACAGGAACCTAGTGCTGTATACCCTAGCAACAGACAGACATTCTATGCAGTACAAACAACCACCTCATAAATATATGTGCTATCCTACAATAACTACAGTACATTCTATGAATAAGGACTTCATAATCTTACCTGGCTAAAGGCATGAAGGACTTGAGTTACTTCTTGTGAATATGGACATTCAGAATAGTTTTCTTCTGCCCAGCGTCCTGTTCTGTTACATTTACGCCATGCCTTTGACTCTTCTGCTCCATTGTGGAGTGAAATGGAGCTAAATGAATACTGCAGACAAGGGTGATAAGCAGTTATCCCAGCCAGAGTTTTGGGCCATCTATGAGGAAGGTAATAATAAGCAAGTTTAACTTGACATGCCTTATTTAGAACCAATTTATAATGTGGCTGCAATATGGTAGGACATTTGAAAAAAATCTGTCAGTACAAAGTAATAATTTAAAACATTTTAATTTCTAAAAATAGTTTCCTGTTCTTGTGCTTTGTGGCACATTACTGTGTTTTCTTGGGAAATGCCAAAAATACACTAACCCAGAGTCTGGCAGTGATGAAAACTGGCAACTGATTTGTTCTAATGAGGTGTTTGGTTGTTAAAAATATGTATAGATGGCATGTTTCTCCATTTGTGTCTATGCAGCTTTCTAAGAGCAGAACTAAAGGACACAGAACTATCTGAAAATGCGACATCTGTTATTAAAAACCGAGAGGTAAATGTTCCAAAAAGGGAAGGGCATTTGTACTGTGGATGCTGGCCCAAAGCCATAGAAGGAAAGAACATGAGTTCCATTTCAAGCTCCCCCTTCTACCTTAAGCACATGGAAACCTATCTACCATGGATTCACAGAACTTGGGAGCCAGGGGTGAAGAGGATGCTAAGCCCCGGGTGAAAGGGGACAGTTATGTTCTAACAGGTTTCCCCTAAAATACAGTAAATAAGCTAGGGTGAGCTATACCTAAGTTCCTCGGCTATGCTGTTAAATCAATCCTGGAAGAGGGACTTGTAGGCGTAAGAGCAGGCTGCACTAGAGGGGACCAGCAGGCAACACAGTGGGCATGTCTAGACTACATTCTATTTTCAAAAGAGGATATGCAAATTCTGTGGGAATTTGCATATCTTCTTCCGATCGTTTTTTCGAAAGTGGATCTTTTGATAGTGAAAGTAATCTGGACACGATTTTTTCGGAAAAAAACCCTTTTTCAAAAAACTGCCTAAATCTCCTTTTTTTTTTTTTAAAAGGAAAAATGTTTTTTTTATTCCTGAAAAAAACGCATCCAGAATACTTTCACTTTCGAAAGACCTGCTTTCAAAAAAGCGATCAGAAGAAGATATGCAAATTCCTCTTTCGAAAATAGAATGTAGTCTAGACGTGTCCAGTATCTCTGTATTGATTCTGAATTCTAAGAGCCTCACAAATATCAAGGCCTCACAATGTTACATTTGGGACTGAGTCCTGTGCCATTTACAGGATCTCACAAAGTTTCAGATGCAATCACAAGTTTGGAGAGGATCAGGCCCTTCAGTGTATGTCCATTTTGGACTGAGCCTTCCAGTCTTGGCCAACAGACTCAGGCTAGCAGGGTTTGCAATAGATAGCACCCTAAAAACAACTTTCTAGAGAGCACTTTGAAGTTGCAGCTCAGGCTGGAGCTTGGGAGGGGATGGGCTTCACAACCTGAGCTGCAGCTTCCAAGCATGGACAGTTATTTTTAAAGATCTAGTATAAGCCCCAGTAGCCTGAGTCAGTTGTGTAGACATATCTTCCATTTAAATTATAGTGATGTAACCATTAGACCCAAGAGGTTGTACAAACCAGTGACACAGGTTGCATGTTGATTATTAATGTTTAGACTAAACATGCAAAGTAACCCTTTTACTTTTGCTCTGTAGATTGATTTGAAAACTAGCACAAAATATGCTGATGGGTTTTGAGCCATCCTCATCTTTCCAATTCTAAACAAAGCTAAGACAAGAATAATTATCTTCCTTTTCTACAACTGACTGACCACTGGACTAACTCATGACATGGATGCAAAATGAAACACAAATGGTGTTTTTTCGGGGGAAAAAAACCCAAATACAATTCCACGTATGTTCCTCTTCGCATTTGAACTGAATGTTTCATTTAACAAAAATTTTTTAGCATCTGTATTAGCTCAAGACCCAATTCTTACCTAACACAGAAAATCAATGAGGCTACTCAGAAAAGTGAGCACCTTACGTAAGAGAGGCTGGCTGAATCTGACCCTCCAAGATATGGAATATGGAATATAGTATGTTTACTGTTAGCACAGTGGTGGGGAATCTCAGGCCCAGGGTTCACATCGACTGGATCTGGCTACCGAGGCTCAAGCCACTACCTCCCCCAGCATTGGGGAGTCATTGCTGGTATTTTAGCCACCTTGCCGCCCCACTATGGGGCTAGAGAACACAAAATCTATTAGGCTAGGCCCCCTTGGGCTCTGGTGTGGAAGGTGAATGTGAGAGGAGGGTCTTTCTCCTTCTAAGTTAGGGGCCACATCAGTGAGGGTTTTTGGGGGGTTATTTTTCTCACTTGTATGCAGCCCCTGACTGATTTTCCTGTTGATCAGTGGCCCCCAACCCAAAAAATGTTTCCCGCCCCTGCATTAGCATCTAAGGATAGAGTTGTAAAGAGGGGAAAGCAAAGCACCACATCACACAAAATATCTTTCTGTTCATAGGATCAGTTCACTCTGATTCACAATGCATAATGTTCTTATTGTAATTATAAATACCACTTGGGCCTGCCGACTGAAAGGATTAACCTTCTTCAGCAACTATTGCTTTTCTGCCCATTAAAGAGGCAGTTCTTTTTAGTTTTGCTTTTATGGCTGATTTCTTTCTACCTATGTATTTGCTGGGCTATCAAAACCTCAAAGATCTTTCCATGAAAAATTACTTGTGTGTTAGCTACATCTCAGAGGAGAAACCTTTGAAATAAGCTTCATGTATTTAATGTGAAGTTTGCTCCAAATAAGTTCTCTATAATTTTACATTAAGTCCCTTCAAATGCCAGAAGAATCCATGGGTTCAAGATGCTTTTGATCTATGCTTCAAAAATAAATTTGTGTGGACTTTCTGAAAGATGATCAATAAGAAGAGAAACATACATGCCTATTCCTTTGATTTATATAGAAAGGCAAAATGCCCTTGGTGTTAGTTTGAGACACTATGCAGGAATTTATATATCTTTTATTTATAAAGAAAAGAATGACATGTACTGGCAAGTGTGAAGCAGACTTCTTAAAGTTGTCATTTGAAAGCTCATTGTGTGGCAATCAGTACTATTTTATATAAGCTATTTTAAAAAGCACCCAAAATTCATCCATTTTGGGTTGGACAGAAAGGTAATTTTGCCAATAACTAATAAAGCCAACAAGATCTGGTTGAGACTTTTAAAGGAATCCAAAGCATTTAGGTATGTGTCTTCCATTAATTTTAATATTTTCTCTGAAATTTGTGTTGAAGCAACAGCTTGTGTTGGTGGCAGTTAGTTTTCCCTTTCCCCACAGCTGTATCTATGATGTACCCTATGTGAAAGCAAGAAGCAAAGTCCCATGAAAATGAGTCAGTCTCATCATTTAAGGATAAATTAAAAGAAAAGGTATTTATTACAGTTAGACGCTTATACAGAGAGCACTTAGCTCCCTCAGGAGAAACTCCATGGCCACCGTACTTTTAATTAATTATGCAACATCAGCCCTTATTATAATCAATTTGGCAATGAGTTATCTTCTTGCTCTTTGGGGACTGTTACACGTTGATGTTACTGCAGGACAGATTAAAATAACTTATCTTATTTCAATTTCTTCCACTTAAAATCTCTAACAAAAGGGGTCCCTAGCAGATTTCATGAGGTAGCTAGTTCTCCATTTTGGACTTAAAAATGTATCATAAGAATAAACAGCAGTTAAAAGGTAATTTACATTTGGGCACCACTTTTGAACAGATCATAGGATTAATATGTAATTTTAGAGAAAAAGTTTACACAAAGGCAACTAATATATGCAATCACTTTTAAAATACAATTTGTGGGTGATAATCATATTTATTTAAAATAACAAGTTTTTCTGAAGGCAGGGTTAAGTATTTTATTACTATTTTTTAACATATATTATATAATTCTAGGTATTTTGGGAACTGAGGTACTATCCCGGGGTGGGCAAATACTGGCCTGTGGGCAGGATCCAGTCCACCAAGGGGCCTCCCCCACACCATGACTACTTGTGCCTCTACAGGTATAGGGATCACAGCTCCCATTGGCCGCAGATCGCCGTTACTGGCCAATGGGAGCTGCAATCGCCTGGTTATGTGGAGGCACTGATAAATGTAGTGGTAGTGGCCCACCATAGACTAACCTTAGTAAGTTACCACAGTTTTATTTCCCGTTCCTGTACTATACTCATAAAAATCATCTTAGGCAATCTGTTTCTCTGAAGAGTTTTCAATTTATATGCTATTTATAGCTCCTAATCACAGCTGAACAAAACAATTTGAACTGAAATAGATAAATCAGAAGTATATTGAAGATTATATCCTTAATGTTTTAGTACAGTGGTTATTGACCTGTTCTTTACTATGATTCTGTGTTACAACAGGAAAAAAGTTCCAGAAGTTTTCAGTGCCCCCTTCCATTTAGCCATAAAGAAAAGGAAAGCAGTAATAAATTTCCAAAACCTTGTATGACCTCAAGCTGAGACCTCCATACTATACTGTAAGCATTATGACAGAGGTTCTCAGAGTGCATTCTAGGGACCTCAGTGCACTTGTTGGTATTCCTCAGAGATCTGGCTAGTCTCAACAAGGTGCTGATTCTTCCTCCTACTGGATTACATTAAAATATAGTAAAAACGAAGTGATATACTTCCCTAATGTTCTTTTTCCACATAAGCCCTTGTTGTTATTGTCAAAGGATATTCGTATAATATGGATGAGACTGAATATCATCCACAAAATAGTCAATTTCTTGCATTAATATGAGGTCCATACTGAGAAAATGTTTGAGAACTTGTTGAACATCATGTGCCCAGGATGTACTTACAGATCCACATTTTATAGAGGACAAAGTCCTTCGCCTTCTTCGTGTTTGTATATTTTGGAGGACTTAGAGGAAATCATACCTGAAATCTCCTTTATTATTAAATATTCTTTCTTCAGGACAGTAGGGTGCTGCTGTTTCTAAAACCACAATTTCTACTTGTTTAGTACTGGTTCCATAGGAGTTGTTGATCAAACACTCCCAATCTCCAGTCGCTCCAATGTCAATGCTGGACAAGATAAGCTCACTATATATATAAAAAATAAAATACAAATTATTGACCACACTTAATCTATATGTAGAGGCAGACATTAGTTAACGTCATATTTTTCAAGTATCTTTTAGTGCTTCACTTAACACTACAGATTGGGATATATAAATGGCATTTCAAGGGACAAAGAAAAGGCATTTGTTTAGCATGAGGAAGCACCTTGATGAATATGAAAGACTTTCTGCAAACAGTGAAGGTGTTACTACTCATAAAAAAGAAATTACACAAATAATATCCCTGCATATTAAGCTGTTTGGATGGCTGACTGGAAGAAGAGGGTGATTCTTGCTGGTTTGTGTGGAGAGAGAGGAGAGCGGTAAAACTGCTGGAAAAGGGGCCAGCATGGTGGATGACTCATCAACAAGGAATGAGTGCTTTTAAAAGGTCAGCCTGTGCTGGGACCCCTCTTATTCATGGAGCAAAATCAGCAGCAAACACCTTCCTCCTTTCCTATTCTGGTGGCAAATATACCATGCTATTGGCTATATGTGCTGTGGGCATTACACTAGCCATCTCGTTGAGTGGAGCTGGGAAGGAATTTTTCCCTTTGCAACATATTGGCCCAGGTGCACTTGAGGTTTTTCATCTTCCTCACAGCAGGTTTGTATGGGCCCTGTTCATGCAGAAAATGATGTGTGGTAGGTCATATGTCACAACTTATTATTTATGTATACAGCAGATGTTCAGTGCAGACACATAAAAGAAGACAGAGTAACAGATAGATCTTGGGAAAGGACTTAAGGAGAGGAGCTAGGTGAGTGAGTGACCTGGTGTAATTGAGGGCTTTGATTACAATGACATGGAGCCAACTACCCATCATTGTAGTCCACCTTACCCCTTCTACAAGGGAGTAGTTAGAAAGGTCCTGGCAATGGTGTTCTTGGAAGGCTCTGCATGCAAAGCTGAGGGGAGAAGTTGGTGGAAGCTCCGTCCCTTGGGGATTGTAAGGTCCCAGCAATGGATCTGATAGAGGGACTGGGTGGCAGAGGGGGACTAGTAAAGAGAAAACATGTTATCTACTGGGTAGTTCCAGACATTTAATAATAAAATTGCAGACTGATTAAACCCATGCTTTTGTTCCAGCTAGACTTATAATGGAGTGTTAAGAAACATAAATACAGGAGTTACTATCAGTTTTCTCAATATTCAAACTTCCATTCAGTACCGCACGATATTAATGTTTTGACTCTGTATGCCAAATATTCTAGAAGGTTTGGAGAATTATTTTAGAACCATTTCTTCATCCTATTGGTACTATTTTTCAAATACTTCAACATGTCAGCCCAACTTCCCTTAGTATAATGAGTGAATTCTTCACCCCATTGAAGTCAGAGAGTTTTACCACAGATTTCAATAGGACAAGGATTTTACCCAATGAATTCAATTCCACATATCTTTAAAAAAAAAAAAAAAAAAAAACACTCCCTGTTACATTTTAGAAAGCAAATTTGACTGTGCTACATAGGGCAAATATTCTTGAGTAGTACAGCAAATCTATTTGGAAACAAACATTCATTGGTCCCTTCTTCTAACTTGAATGTCTGTCCTTAGATTGGCAGATTCTTGTGTCATGGCCCATCCAATTCATAATTTCAGGGAGGTGCCTTGTTAATTGTTGTCGCTACCATAAAAATAATAAAAAAACCCACTTTTAAAAGGTACCTTTAAAACTTCTCTTTACATCATACGTATTGATATTTAAAGGTGTGAAGTGTCATGATCTATCATGAAAAACTTACACCATTGAAAAATGCTTGCTTTCTAATAGATCACAAAATATTACACCTTAAATCAATCACAGATCCAGAACTGAATATTGATCATTCTGATCCTCAGGACAGGGCATTTTTAGGAAGAAATTCTAGATTTCAACAGGAGTTGGGAAAATGGAGGAAGTAACATCTCCCTGAATACTTTTATTGTTTTACAAAAATGGTGGCTGTCAAATCTGTCAAAGTGTCTTGGAGTGTTATTCTGGATTATGGGCAGAATGCAGGGCAGGTGATAAAATGTAGATGATAAAATTATATCACATAATTCAGTAACTGTCAAACTGATACCAAAACAAAATTTTAGGTCAATAAAACAAGACTTTACCAGCAAGTACTTGGAGGTCCTTCAAGTTTATCAGTAAGGAGTTTGACAATTTTTAACGGTAATTTGTAGCAAAAAGAATTACACCAGAGTTATTGCATTTTGCCAGCTTAAGCTTCTTGACAAATTTCCACTTTTCATCTTAAATTGTCATAAATAAATTAAAAAACATGTTAGCTGCATGAAAGTATCCAATTTCCTCACATATATACTAATTGGACTGATGCTTTCCTCTATATCCAAATAGACTACAACTGATTGATTCAATCAGCAATCTATATTCTCATTTTCTCTCTTAAACAATGGAGGACAAACCACCTCAGCTAGTCACTTCAATACTGTTAACTTGCTGATAATGATTCTTAAGTTAAATTTATTCTTTTGGACCCTAAATACTATTACGTCACCTTCACCGGCAGCTGGGGACAAAGAAACTTGTTACTGATTCAAAAATTTCCTTTGAAACTGTTTTTCAAAAAAAACAACCCAGTATTTTTTGGAAAAAAATTGACCTCTCAAATGCATGGAATAGGGTGACAGTTAAATGAATGAACCTATTATTATAATTAATATAAAAGCATGTGAGATTACTGTTAAGGTTTTGCATTTGAGTGCAAGTTTGATGAAGATGAAGTTGCTTTTGGGTATCTGCTAGCTAAATATGTGAAAGCATTCTGAGGTACTGGTCTGCATTGTCAATAAAATTGTGGGGAACGTAAATGTGGAAAGCAATATACATGTCTTTCCCCTTTACTTATGATTACTTGAAA
Source organism: Pelodiscus sinensis (assembly GCF_052426305.1). Taxonomy (NCBI): domain Eukaryota; kingdom Metazoa; phylum Chordata; order Testudines; family Trionychidae; genus Pelodiscus; species Pelodiscus sinensis. The sequence goes on from NC_143059.1 coordinate 44,070,508, forward strand.
TTTTGCCATAATCTTGACTACTAAATGTAGTTTTTGTTTGCTAATTAATTTTACTGTAAATTTTCACATAGCTCCATGGGCACATATGCACTAGCATAACATTAGTCCTTACATTAGAAATGCAAGAGATCATCATTCTCTGAGATCATATGAGGAAGCTGACATTCAGACTCATTTAGCCTTCTTTGAGTCTTGACTAGTGGAAAAAATAAAAGGCCAGATCAAGTGTTATGCAATGCAGAAGACCCTTCATGATTTGGGTAGGAATTACCATCTGGCCATAGCAAATTAAGAATTAATTTATATTCCTCTAGGAACATTTTAGGTAGTGAGCTCAATGGTAAAACTTCATTTTCTTACCATCTGGATATGACAAATGATTAACTAATTTATTCCCCCCCCCTAAGGCTTTCTGGGAACTGGTCAAATAAAGAAACTTTTAGATTCTTAAAAAGAGAAGTCTGTAAATTGTCCTGACACTCAACTTAATACTTTAAACATTTTTTCAGCTATAATCCTTAGCAACTGCAGGCTTCTAGAAGACTTAAAGGAAAGCATGAGTCTGTATAGAATTTTATACTCCCTTGTAAATCTTTCCAGGAGGTACACTGATTATGATGTGTTTTGGCATTATTACAGTAGCCCTCTCAAAGGTTCCAATAATAATAATGGTTTTTGGCTTCTAATAACAGGCTGCTCTTCAGCTTCCTTTGGACGGTGGTGAGTCTTGGCAATGGGTAGAAATTCTCAGTCACCACTTGAGCCTACAAGAATGCTGAGTTTAGGGAGCTTGATCAGAGTGGAATTAAGACACAAAGAGGAAGGAGGCTCCTGGTCTCTCCTCCAGATACTCGGCTTACCCCACAAAGGCTGCGAATCATGCCCAGGAGTTCACTAAGCACACCTCATGCCACTAGTGAGGTTTTCAAGAGGTGAAGTAGAGGGCAGAAAGAGCCCACTGAAGCAGACATCATGCCTTTCCTAAAATTGGAATGGCTTATCTCTCCTTTCTTGAGAGGCACAGTAGTTGCCATTTCCAGCAGAAGCTTGTGACATGTCACGTAGCCTGGCCTAGGTACATTGCAAGGGGGGACTTCATCAGGATTGGAAAAAAGCCTGATGATGTTAAAGTGCTAAGTAGAAGCTCCTTTAGCAGAAATTTTGTTCATTTCACTGTCAATTTAGCATGTGCCATGTGTTATAACACAGAACCTTGAAAGCAAGGAAGAAAATTGTAGTGGGGTGCACTCAGGCCAGCTAGCACAGTGGGATGCTGCATCATAACAGTCTCCCTAGTCCAGAGTAGCAGGGGACATTGTCAGGCAGCCAGGTTAGTCTGTCCTTCTAGACTAGGGGCAGAGGGAAGGGCAAGGAGACTAGGGCAATCTCTGGCCACATGGCCCCAGTATAGGACCTAAGGGGTGTTTGTCCCCTCTGGCTGATACCCCAGACCATACTGTCTTGGTTTGGGGGAACATTCACAGCCCACTGCTTCCATCCTGCAGAAAATTGTTCAAGCTGTTTCAGGGATTCAGATAGTCAGTTCAGGCTACTCAGCTTGCTTCTTATTGTTCAATGATTTCTTCCTTGTCAGAGAGTAGTGGAGGGAAAAAGGCACAAGGTCTCTGAGTGGTTGGGCCTTACCCACAGTTCTTGTCCTGGGGAATTCCTCAGTCTGAGACGGTACTAACTGGCTTCTTCCCTGGATACAGCCTCTTTCACTTTCCCATAGCTTGACAGCCAGAGTTCCATTTCAAACAGGTCCCCTATTTGGATCATGCTCTGCAGCTGCTGAGGGCAGAGTCTTCTTGGCACAGTATTGCTTTATTGTCCCTTTAGTGTTAGTGAGGGGTCTGTAACCCACATCATCAGAATATACACATTTCCTTTTCGTCGTGCTGGGAGAACTCATGCATGATAGCTGTCGTCTCTCAAATGAAATGACTGACATGCTGGAAAATTAACCACACTATACAACTGAATCTATTCCATGAAAAGTGGTTATAATACTCTCTAACAGCCTGCAGTATCGGTCATTGCTAAGCGAGGAAGCTTAATGCAGGCAGAAAGCATATCCATTTAATCAGTTAACCTATGGCAAAAGATTTTTATTTGAAGCATAGATTTTCTTCATTATAGCTATGCATATCTAATTAGGCAGATTAGAAGTAGGTCAAGTTATGTAGAGTTACTCATTTCTTGTCCCCGAGTAATACCTTAGCAACATATATTCTGGTAGTCATTTACATGTCAGAAAAAAACAGCAACTAACATAGGGGGAGGAAACAGAAGCCTATTTTGATCATCTTTCCTTTAAAAAGGTTTTAGAATCTGACCTAATTTCCTGTATAACACTGGAAGAACCAATCTCTTTACAAGGGAGAAACAAAAATTATTGAAACATGAACAGTTGTTTAACTTTGTGGTACTCTTCTTCAGACAGACAGACGCAGAGAATGGTTTTCCACAATTTAGGCAAAAAGCCTGCATAGCCTATATCTAATCCAAGACTCCATAAATTATTAATGCTAACAAAGAATTTAAAAAATGATGATCTCTGGAGTCTGCTGCTGCTTGGAATGCAGTCTTTCACTGAGGATAAAAGGTTAATGCAGGGAAAACAAAAGGAGAATGTGCAAGTCAAGGCATTTAAAGCTAACATAATGCTAGCCTGAGCTCTCTGAGAAATTGCCAGAACTACCCATGAAATTAATATCGTTAGAAAACTGATCTTTAAAGAAAATTTGTGTCAAGCAGCAGCAAAAGAAAGGGAAGATTAAATTAAGAACTTATTCAGGGTCTTCAATGCAACACAGAAGAGGTCTATCAAATAAATTCCAGGTGTAATCAATTTGTCAAAGTTATAGCAAATTCAATACACTCGATTTTCTATATCTTCCGATCAAATATATAAAACACATAACTAATAATTTAATTCAATTTTTGTGTTGAAAAACTCAAAATATTTAATATACTAAACAAAGTTTCCTAGTGATTTAAATAGTGCTTAACTTCCATGCTGCTCTGTGCATTAAATATAAGAGATGTTAATTCAATGGACCTAATGATCTATTCTTGCATTACAATAAAAATATGTTGGCAAAAAGATAAGACATATACATTCAACACAGGAGACAAATTATTATGTACATTAATTTTATTTCCATTAGTCAAACAAATACTGACTGAAGAGACATTAGTGGTCTAAACATTGTCATAGGATAATATTCTTCATCTACCACCAAGGATTTGACCAAAGGTGAGGTGTATATATACTGTATTTTTCAAGTAAAGGTCAATGATTCTGTAACTCAAATTGCTGTTCCATTGAAATACTCTCTCATAAATAAGAAAATAAATACAGAAATATTAATATTGGAGACAAGTGACAATTTCTCACTGTGCAATGGGCAATCTGCTGCATGTCTGTGACACATGTCAGGTTAGCTTTTTTCCATCTCTAATCCTATCAGATATATTCAAAGCCCATATCCTCAGTTGTAGCTATGAAGTGCTTAAAGAGCTGCATGCAAAAGTGGTTTTAATCTAGGGTGACTAGATAGCAAGTGTCAAAAATTGGGACAGGAGGTGAGAGATAATAGGTGCCTAGATAAGACAAAGCCCCAAACATTGGGACTGTCCATATAAAACTGGGACATCTCGTCACCCTAACTTAAGCCTCTTGAAGGCAATCTGTACGAATCCAGTCACCAACCTGAGTTAGCTGGGACAAAAGAAAACTTTGCCTACCTGGAACTTGTCAAAAGAAGAGCTACACGCCACTCAAGCTTTCCCCTATATTGGGTAAATCATCTGATAGTTGTGTTCTGTACTAGCTGAGTGATATCAAGATACACTAAAAGAGCAGGAGCTAGCCTGTTTTTTTAAAATATAACGTACATTTATATATTTGCTGCACATTAACGTGTGGAAAGGTCTGGGATAGGAGTGACCTTTGTTTTAAGTATTTATTTTTTAAATCAGCAAACAAGTCATCTATCTTGGAATCTGTTCGTCTGCCACAGCAGTCATTTGGTACAATGCAGTTAGACCTATTGTTCATCTTCCCTATTTGTTCTCAGAGAAGTAGTATTCTATATACTAGAATATTATATCCAGAGACAGTTTAATTCCATTTGCATAGTTCTTGTGACTTGTTATCAGACAAAAATACCATGGTGACAATCAGTCCAACAGAGTCAAAATTGCATAAAAAGCTTTTTAAGTAAAACATTTCCCAGATGATTCATGAGAAGTGTTAACCTCCTTTGGATGATTCTTGATTATTTGATTACAGGCCTTTGGGACTAGCCAGAGGCAACACTCAGTTCAGTACATTACCTAATTTTTACATTTGAAATTATTTCTCAAGTTTGTAGTTCAAATGCTTGTACCGCAGGGTGGCTGAAATGCAGCTGCTGTAAAATCACTTGTATCTATGGATATTGAAATGTATGCTGCATGAAACCTGGTATTGAATTAGAAGACTCACCTGTGTCAATGAATTGATTTAGAAAGATAAGACTATGGGAATAACAAACTGGGAAATAATATAATCATTTCCCTGAAAAGAACATCTAAATAGACTGAGGTTCCTCAGGGATCAGTGTTGGGACCAATCTTATTTAATTTTTTTATTACTGACCTTGGCACCAATAGTGGGAGTGTGCTAAAAAAGTTTGCGGATGACACATAGTTGGGAGGTATTGCCAATTCAGTAAAGGATCAGGATATCATACAGGAAGATCTGGATGATCTTGTAAATTGGAGTAATAGTAATAGGATGAAATTTAATAGTGAGAAGTGTAAGGTTATGCACTTAGGGATTAATAACAAGAATTTTAGTTATAAGCTGGGGACATATCAGTTGGAAGTGACGGAGGAGGAGAAGGACCTCGGAGTCCTGGTTGATCACAGGATGATTATGAGCCGCCAATGTGACATGGCCATGAAAAAGGTTAATACGGTCTTGGGATGCATTAGGCGAGGTATTTCCAGTAGCGATAAGGAGGTGTAAGTGCCGTTACACAAGGCATTGGTGAGACCCCATTTGGAATACTGTGTGCAGTTCTGGTCTCCCATGTTTAAGAAGGATGAATTCTAACTGGAACGGGTACAAAGAAGGGCCACTAGGCTGATTCGAGGAATGGAAAACCTGTTTTATGACAGGAGACTCAAGGAGCTTGACCTGTTTACCTTAACCAAAAGAAGGCTGAAGGGAGACATGATTGCTCTCTTTAAATATATTAGAGGGATAAATACCAGGGAGGGAGAGGAATTATTTAAGCTCAATATCAATGTGGACACAAGAACAACTGGATATAAACTGGCTATCAGGAAGTTTAGACTCGAAATTAGATGATGGTTTCTATCCATTAGAGGAGTGGAGTTCTAGAACAGCCTTCCAAGGGAAGTAGTGGGGGCAAAAGACCTATCTGGCTTCAAGATTAAATTAGATGGCTATGTCTAGACTGGCATGATTTTCCGCAAATGCTTTTACCTGAAAAGTTTTTCGTTAAAAGCATTTGCGGAAAAGCGTGTCTAGATTGGCACGGACGCTTTTCCGCAAAAGCACTTTTTGCGGAAAAGCGTCCGTGCCAATCTAGACGCGCTTTTGCGCAAAACAAATCTGAGCTGTCTACACTGGCCCTTTTGCGCAAAAGGGACTTTTGCCCGAACAGGAGCAGCATAGTATTTCCGCAAGAAGCACTGATTTCAGACAGTAGAAAGTCTGTGTTCTTGCGGAAATTCAAGCGGCCAGTGTAGACAGCTGACAAATTTTTCTGCTGCTTTTGCGGAAAAACTTGCCAGTCTAGAAACAGCCAGATGGGTTTATGAAGGGGATAGTTTGATGGGATAACATGATCTTGGCAACTAATTGACCTTTCACTATTGGTGGAAAATAGGCCAATGGTGGGATGATAGGAGTTACCATAGAGAACTTTTTCCTGGGTGTCTGGCTAGTGAGTCTTGCCCGCATGCTCAGGGTTCAGCTGATCACCATATTTGGGTTGGGAAGGGATTTTCCTCCAGGGTACATTGGCTGAGGCCCTGGAGGTTTTTCGCCTTCCTCTGTAGCATGGGGCACGGATCACTTGCTGGAGGATTCTCTGCATCTTGGGGTCTTCAAACCATCATTTGGGGACTTCAGTATCTGAGATATAGGTGAGAGGATTATTCTAGGAGTGGGTGGGTGAGATTCTGTGGCCTGCGTTGTGCAGGGGGTCAGACTAGATGATCATAATGGTCCCTTCTGACCTTAAAGTCTATGAGTCTATGAGGTGGGCAAGAGGCTGCCAGTGGGCAGGATCCAGCCCACCAAGCCACCAGATCCAGCCCGTGGCTGCCTTGCTGGAACCCTTAGGCAGAGAACAGCTTGCACGTTAGAAAATCATCTGTTCTCCACTCTGGATGGCTGGGAAAGGAGGAGGCAGACTTCTCATGCTGTTCCCACCCTTCAGCAAAATCCCTTAGCTCTCATTGGTCATTCTCTCAGTTTCCGGCCAATAGGAGCTAAGAATTTTCGCTGGGCAAAGAGGCAGTGTAGGAAGCCTTCTCCCTTTCTCCTCAACCTCCTCCTTCTCTCCTCCCTCTCATGCCCGGAGAAGAGCAGCAGTTAATCTGCCTCAGGTTTCTACTGGTAAGTACCTCCCAACCAGAGCCTGCCTGGCTCTGCCCCAACCTCCACATACTCAAACCCTCTGTCCCCTCCTGCACCCATACCCCCTCCCAGATCTGGCACCCCAATCTCCTGCACCAGATCACACTCCTCTCCTACCCTAGGTCACATGCCAAAATCCTGCATTCCAGTCCCATGCCCTAGGTCACAACTGCCTCCTTCACCCAAACTCCCTCCCAGACCCCATTCTCACTCCTGCACCCCAATTCCTTACCTCCAAGTTCCCTTCTGCACCCAACCTCCATCCCAGACCCTGGAATTCCTCCATTAATATCCTGGAAGAGTGTGGCCCTCTACCACTTTCCAAAATCTAGGCGTGCCCCCCCCCCCCTTAAAATTAATGCCCACCCCTGAGGCAGACACTTGAAAAACAGTGGGGAAAACTGTTGATTTCAAAGACCCTGTCTCCAATGTTTTGGAAATCTTGATTTGCTAGGGTGGGGAGTTGCCAGATCAAAGGCCTATAAACAGTCAAAAATGTCTTGATTTCTGCCAGGGCAGTGAGATTCCAAAGGCTGCTCAGGATGTTCTCGATGAGTCTTGACAGCTAGAGAGACAGAGAGAGGCCACGTGGCAGCTGGTTAAATACCTGATAAGCTACATGTGTGTGGCAGATATGACAGTTTCCTGTGATTGCCTGGAAAGAACTTATTGAATTCAATTAAACCCTACTGGACTAAATATCTGCAGAGATGACTTATTCAAAATGCAAATGGTTATGTTATTGTGGGATTGTATGTAATTTGTCTAGAGAGGAGTCCAGCTCCTGACTAATGTAAACCCTGGGAAATTCTGATTTTCGAGGGATTTGAAACAATGTAACCTTAAGGAGTTTCTCAGGAAATCTATTGGGGGTGGGGGATACAGAACTGAATACAAATATAATTCTTCAGTTAAGCAGGTACTCAGCCTTTTGAAGCTTTGTCCTGTGGAAGGTACTTTTCTCTGCTTCTCACCTGTCACATGAGGACAGGTTAAATGTCAAAATTGTATAAAGAATTGACTCAAAGATTCACAGGAGAGCTTGTTCTGAACTAACCTGGTTATGAACTTATAAACCACAAAAACAAACCTCTCCCTCCCCCCCATCCCACACACTCTCTCGGGCGTAGTCTGGTAGGATCATGTACACATTGGGATTTATGTGGTTTCAAGTGATGATAGGTAGATCAAAGTAAGTTACTGAGCTAAAATAAACATAACATATAAGCCTAATATACTAAGAAATTGTTATAAATAATTTCTCACCCTAGTCCTTATTTCAGGTGAAGTCTATTCAGTCCAGAGCTATTCTTTCTGACTTGATCTAACAACTCATCTTCCCCCATCATTGTTTGTTATCAAATCCAGTGTAATAATACTACTTGGAAGTTGGGGGAGCAGGAGTTGTACATATCTCTTTTTCAATGATAAAGAGGATAGACCTTATGAGCTTTCTCTGTATTAAACAGGGTGGTGGGGAATCCCAGAGAACAGGTAGACGAGCTCAGGGGGATCTCAGTGAACCAACCCATCACATGGGGTTTGGGCTTTCTATGGATGTAACGGCAGATTAGTCCACCCCCCTTTTAATGGCCCACCTGACCTCTCCTATGGCAATTTACCATTGATAATTACAGAATGAACAGGGGGTACACTGTTATCTGCTGGACAGTCCCATATCAAGTGTCTCCTGTCAGTCCTTCAGTGGAGCTGAAGTGTATGATGTCACCAGGAACACAAGGTGACAGCTCAAGGCATGAGAGCTAGAGGAGATGCACGTGGAGAGACAAGGAGAGGTCAGAGGTATAATGTGCCAGATAACAATGAAAAATAGTATATACAGGGACACCAAGACCTACGCTTTCTCCTGGTACTGACATAAAAACAATGTGCTAATGATCAAAGATGCAAGCTTACACACTGAAAAAATGTGTGAATTAAAGATTGAAAATTAGCTCTTCAACCAAAACGAAATCATTGTTTTAAAGGGATAAGGGACCTGCTGAAGTGGTCAACTTTAAAATAGGACATCCCTGTTCCTTAACAAGAAAGCAAGTCAACAAGCACGAAAAACAGATGTACATAGAAAGGAAGCTAAATTTATAAAATCGTAACAACAGTTACAGATGGAATGCATAGCCTGGAAAATAGATAGGATCATATTGTCCAAGATTTGTGCTCCTCCAACAGTGATCTTTTATGAAAAATACATGAGTTAATTTGCATATTTGTAAATAATGGGCTTATCATAATAGATTTCAGTGTATTGGACAGAACATCCTGCTCTGCTACATGCAGTGTTGAGCATTGGACATGAAGCTGCTTAACATTTGGCAGCTATGGTTAGGGTGGTTGGGAACGAATGTGCGGCAGAGGCTGCCAAATGAGCAAGCGCCACTCAGACTTATAAGAGTCTGGCCAATACGTGGAGAAGCTTTGTGCCCCCTGCTTTGGGGACTCCTGCACTCCTTTTCCCATCCCTAAAAAGTGCAGCACTACTGGATCTTCAGTGCAAGAGACTCTTCTGATATGCAAGAGCCTTCTTTTAAGATGCAGGCAGAGGCAGACTCTGCTCCAAAGGAATAATGTTTTGGTTTAACATCTTTTTTCACAGATTCCCCATCGACTTGTGAGGAGGAGAGGTGTGCACTACCTCCCCCATCCAGTCTGGGCTATCTTGATCTCCATACATGCATCCAGACCTGATGTGGTTTGATGGGGGAAGTGAGGGATTGGGAGACGCACAGAGGCAGCTGACACGTCCACCATTCCAACCTGGAAGATGCACATGTGCAGGGTCGCCTCCAAGTACATCTCATAGGAAGAGGAGTGGGCCCCAAATATAGCTAACAGTATCTATTTTCTTTAGGAAACAAGAACTTGTCTTAGCCTTTGAGCCAAAACTTTACATTTACAGTAATAATACTTGTTTTGGCTAACAGTATTCTCAACATTAAGGAAGTTATATCACAAAACAGCTTTTTGCAATTACTTTGATTCTATAACACAAGTACAAAGTACCTTATCTGCCCCATTGTTAATTTAAACTAGTTCCATGTCTTTAATAATTTCCAACTCCCTTGTCACTGAATTTTATTTAATCAATTCAGATTATTTCAGAAAAATACTAACATTACGCTTCCAAATTAATTAATGGGAAAAAGCTTTTTTTCTTCACAGATAATCAAGACCTAAATCTATGTCCTTGAAAAAAACTGCATTGATTTTAATTTTTTTTTATAATCTAAAAATACCATGTGAGATGTGATTCTAAAAGCAATTAGGACTTTTAGAGCTGTGAGTATCCCTTGTTGCGGTATGTTGCACCATCTTAAGTTTAAAGTAATCTCAAAACAGTGTAGGAGAATTGATTACATTTTACAAGTTAAATGGATTTTTGCTTTGCTGTCACTTTACCCAGCTGTTCAGCAATTAAGAGTCAAATAGAACCCAATACTGCTGCTGCTCAAATGATACACAAATAAGATAGCAGCCTTATATGTTTTCTGTTGATTACTCTGGCATCTCTATACGCCCTTTAGTTGTTCATCCATCTGCAAGTGGTCACTGACAGCAGTACATCATGTTCTTCTAAAAAGTCTATGGAATGAATCTGATTCCATAGTCTCTTCTCCTATGATCACAACTCTTCTCTTTTTGTCTTGCATAAATTAAGTCTCCCAAACTCTGTCATCTAGCTTCATCTGATTATGTATCTGGTTTGCAATCTAGTTATCTCTTATAGCACTTATTATCTCAGCTTTAGTTAAGGGCATGCTAATTTTCCAATTAGCAACATCCACTTTCATAGGTTCTTAACCTACTACACTATTCACTGTTTTCAAAAAGAGCCTCACAAACCATAATAGCCCCATAGCAACCATTAAAGGCAACAGAGAAATAAGTGCTGTTAAACACTGTCGACACAAGTATTTGCAGCACAGAACAAAGTATCTCTAAAATAGTCCTTACAGGCTATTGGCTAAATAATATAATTATCTGAAAAAAAAAAATCCTCACTACTGAGGCGTTAATGAGTTCATGACAACTACAATATTTTCTCTTTAAACTGAAAATCTAAAAAAGAAAAGATCAATACTAGAATATATAAGTGGAATCCCTGCATTTTGGCAATTCTTCAGAACAATAAAGTACAAAAATGGGTTGAAGTGTCAAGGAGATTGTTGTTTGCTGTACATAACTCTCCAGTTGTCAGAAAGGCTGCTTTTTAACCTAGAAGTAAAACTGAGCAAGTCCTGAGCCAGAAGAGCTTTTTTAAAAACATTATCTGCCCATTCAATTGAAAACAAAAAGAAAAAAAAAGTTTTAGAAAAGTGCTGATAGCGGTCTCCTAGAATGTCTATAATTTATTCTAAACTGTTATCATACCTAAAACCCAGCTGTTACCAAACCATTTCATAAGCTATAATCCTGAAATATTTACACATACAAACACTTTCTATATTCAGACAGCCCCCAGTGTTATTTGTGTGCCTCGGGGTTTACAGGATTGGAGTCCATATCATCTCAAAGAAAAGCAAGTAGAATGGGACAAAAATAGGACAACAGTATAAATCAGAGTGTTTTTGTCTTGTCTATAAATCAATCTTATCCTTTAATTAACACCTTCACTTAAAACTGTCTCTTCAGTTTCATTTAAAACCCCAATTTTTAAAAGATCTATAATTTCTAAAATCCCCAATAGTTAAGTCTTATCCTTTAAGCAAAAGGGTGGCAGCTGTATCAAACCACTGCTATTTCCCCTATAAACTGAAGGCCAGATTGTGGTCCACTTTGCAGGCAGGCAGCGTGGAATATAGCAGGCATTAGTCATTTCCTTTACTCCCTTGTCCTAATACATTGTATTATAGTTTCTTGTGAATGTGGGAAGCAGACTGCATTTCCCATCTTCCCCTTCCCCCCAAAAAGTAGGTGGGAAATGCTAAAAGGAGCAGTTGGTTACACTTAGTTACACCAGTGTATCCCTGAGCAAACACAGTAACACCCTCAGTGATAGAACAGTGAAGAAACCAGGAGGGGAGGTACTCCAGTGAGTCAGCTGACTTACTGGGCTGCTCCAGGGACCATGAATTATTTTGCTGCCCCTTATCACGAGCTAAGTCTCAATCTAATGGTTTAGGTCTAAGAAACTAGCACTGCCTAGGTACAAACAAATCAATCAGTTCACTGATGACAGGAAATTAGTTTTGTATTAAAGTTACATTTTCATGTATGGGTATGAAATAGATATACAAGAATAATGACAAAAAGTTCAACATGAGCAAAACAAAATACTATTATGGCTGGCAAGTATTGGTAAATTTGAGCTAGCAGCAGACTGAAAATACCCTTTTGAATATCCCATGAGGAAATGCCCTTTGCCAAGAAAAATATCACAACACATAATATGATTTCAAAAATCTAGTTGAATTAGCATAAGAAAAAGTGTTTATTTCATTCTGCCTTTTCATAGAAGACATAAATATTCATTTGGATATTCTATCCTTTCATGGGGCCAATTAATAAAATGGAAATATTTAGTATAAATTTGTATTGCAAATCTGTGTCTAGAAATATCTGGAAATCTGGAGCTACCAAATAAAATAATCATCTGCAGGTACAACTGTTTAAATAAGTTGCTTTTGGAGCAGCACCTTTTTGTTCAAAGTCAGCTTTAGAAGTAGAACCTTAAGCTGCTAAGCATTATGGGCCGAATTCTGCCCTCAGTTCAATCACAGGAATTGAATGGATTTCAATGGGAGGTGCACACATAGGAGGGCAGTATGTAGCACTATGAGAACTGCTGCCGGAAGGAAATGTTTTATTTATTTATGATAAACACTAACTATAAAAAATTTAGCAAGTTCCTCAGAGGAGGGGCTTTCTGTTTAGAGCTGTACAGTGTCTGTCACAAAGTGGGGTTCCAGTCCCTGATTAGGGACCATATGCACTAAGGTAATACAAAGTAATAATAACTGCAAATACACAAAACCATTCTATCCAGTGTGCATGAGAACAACACAAAGCTTGGAAAATGCTGTAAAGTGATTTTAGGACTAAAATTTTACCAACTTATTTTTAGTATCTGTTTGCAGAAACCAAACATCTTTGCACTTGTACCTGTGATTTTTTAAAATGTTATCCGAAGAATAAATAAAATAATAATAGAACCAAGAGAGATCCGCTTCAACAGCACTACACTCATAAGTGATGGTGAGCCCTGATGCTACAGCAAGCTCTCTTTGGATGGGCACCAGCACCCACAAGTTCAGTGGCAGCACTGTGTCAACATGATTGGGGCTTAGAGGTATAACAGACTGAAGTGTTATAAGACAGGGGCTGTGATATATAAAAACAACGGAGAGAGGAAATAAATTCATTAATGAAAATAATTTAAGCTTCCAAATTTTAAATATCCTGAAAATACCTTGAAAATGTACATCATATGCCTTTAGCATTGTGCCAGTTTTAAAAAAGAAACTCTCTAGTCTAAAGTCCATCAACAAATGCCATACAATGTCTCCCGATCCATCAATATTCCAGACATGATTATAACATGACAATTTCAAGCATCTGTTTAAGAACACTTTTTAAAGTGATAGGAAGATAGATGCCTAGTAATCTTTATGAAAATATTGCTACCATAAGCATAGATTTTTATTTTATGATTGGACAAAAAGCTAGCAATCATAAAATAAAATCAGTTTGATTGCTCCATAAACTAACTTTTTGAAGAGGAAACAGTAGCAATTTTGCAGATCTTAATATGATCAGACAATTTAATACTTCAATGTTCTATGACCCTCTCCCTTCCTACAAATTGCTCATACAGTACAAAATATAATTTGTTTGAAAAGTGTAATTATGGTAATTAACAGAATGTCTCTTAATTCTGCACATGCTTAAATTAAAGTGATTTAGCAGCACTATACCAGCTCATGCAGATGGTTTTATCATATTAGTTGGTATAATATTCTTGTTCGTTATTCATTACACCTCTTGACATTGCTGTTACAAGTTAACAGATGAAAGAATAGGTCATTTGCACACCTATTTATTAAAAACCAAATGGAGTCAAAGTACCAAGAAGAAGAACCAGAAGGAAAAAAAATCACTAACGCAAGAAAACCCCAAATGGTTTGGAAGCAATTTATTATATATAAAATCACCCTTCCATAATCTTAGTTTGACAGTCCAAGCAGCATTTTGGGTAAATTACACTAATAGAGAGTAGCTGGAGTGGAAATAAATTAATGATGTTCCAAAGGAAATTAGTATGGTTACTTTTGCTGTGTTTTTTTGATAAAGAAAGGTGGTGGTAAGGAATATGAACAGCCTTGAAGGACTGATTCTTCCTGACCACATACGGAAACTGGCTAGGCATCTGCTGAAAGGATGTTTGCAATAGTATAGCTGCTTTCAAAGCTTGTTTTTGCCATCAAGATAGAAACCAAAAATAAATAGATGAATAAAAACAAGGGAGGGGAGGTGCTTTAAAAAAACAAACAAACAAAAACAACCTAAAGAGACGCTTAAGCCAATGTGGTATGTTCATTATTATGCTACCTTTTGATTAGCTGCTATTTTGAAAATATGTTTTATGCAATCAACCTTTTACTTCAATTATATGCTACTTTATTCTTTCAACACTTTATCACATCTCTGAGGATGTATCTAACATTGTAGAGATCTATAAAGTCAGGTACTAACCAGATGCAAAAGACAAGATTATCTAACAACAGTAACTGTAGGACACCCATTATGATAGTATATAATCTGCTGGACCAGTGTTCTCTCTAAACTGTGCAGGTGATTAATCAGCCCCACCCACTTAAAGACTCTGAGCTGTACTGCCCTGCAGTTTAGAGGGAACATTGCTGGACCCTAAGTAAACTAATCCAATCTCTTCTATTTATAGTTCTTTGAAGCTGAATCCTATTTTGCCGTTTTCTCAGCAAAAAGCGGTTTGGTTGAGTTAAAGTTCTCCTAAGCTATTGAATTATTAAAACTGTATCTTGGAGTTGTCTCTAGTCCCCACCTGGAGAGCAGGCCAGACACACCAACATTCTTTCAGGGATTCTTCAAGTTCTCATCTGAATATGGTAGCACATAGACTAGATCAGTGTTTCTCAACCTTTTTTTTTTTTTTATAAAGTAGCCCTTTTTTTTAAAACAAAGTTATAAGTATCCCCAGTACTTAGTTTTCAAACACACAAACTTTTTTTTCCTACTATTGCAACTCATTTGTTAAAATAACTTAATTGTAGCCAGGCCGGTGATGAAATTTTGGGGTGTAAAAAGCATACAAATAATAAAACGCTGTAAAACTTAAAACAAAAATTCAGTTTTCTCCAAATTTCAGTTGTGTTGATGTACCTCCCAGACTTTTCTTAAGGACCCCCAAGGGGAACTTGCACCACTGGTTGAGAAACACTGGACTAGATATATTGGAGTTAGAATATGCATCCAGGTATGTTGTGTCAAGGTTCCTCCATCTCACCAGACTCAGAACTTCCACCTCTGGTGAAGATGGGCTTGAGGTAAACAAGCCTCACTTTGGGCACTGTTTGCCTTCCCCTTTCTCTGCTCCTTTGGCCTTGTTTTCAGGGTAAGTCCTAGAGTTGACCTAAGGGGTTATTCTTCACCAAACAACAAAGGGAAGTCTCAAACACAAGAAAAAAAGGAGGATACCTTTCCCTGCCTCACTCTGAGGCAAGGTGTTGTCCTGTTGCTTGCTCCAAAGTGTCAGTCCTTCCCCTATGAGGTACTCACGTTTGGCTATTCCCCTATTGGAAGGGGCACAATCGCTCAGCCTGAGGAAACTTATTTCCCTGCTACCACTAGCCTGACAGTAGCTTCTTTCTCTCTCCTCCTAGGAAGGCTTTACAAAAAAAAAAAAAAATCTTAGGCAGACCTTTAATTGGATTCAGCTGCCCCTAAATGACCTGATGTAACCAATTCTTGGCTTATAGCAAAAAGAGTCTTTATACATGTCGCCCTCTCAGGACCCTCTTGCAACTGTTTGGCCTGACAGTGTCACAATAGATATGAAGATTCCATGTCACCATCTATTAAGGTTCAATAACACGCATATGGAGCAATTCCATTTCACGAAATCAAACTAATCTTTGTGTGTATTCCTGTTAGGCTTGTTACTTGTTTTCCATTTTTTCACACTGCCTCCAGTAGTGTACATCGCAAAATGAGTATACATTACCGTGTAATTAAACAGCAGTCATGTATTATGCTGTCCTCCACAAATATGCCTCTCTCTTCATCAGTTTCAATAAGATGACCATCATGGTACCAGTGTACTTGGGTAGTGTTGTCAACATATGTTGCAGTGCACTGAAATGGCAAACGGTCTCCATGAAAAACCACCTGCCTTTGTGATGGGATCAGTTCAAAAAGAGGCAGTTCCAAGGGTCCAGCTGTGAAAAAAGACAACAACATTTTCCTCTGTTATTTAGGAATGGGAAACAGTCCCTAGTGTGCTTTTTAAAAAGTGCTTGAATTTCATTAATAGCTATTATTTCTACAAGTGTCAGCAGGCATCATAGAAGAAATCAAGTGTTCTATAATTTAACACTTTCAGAGAAGATAAAAGTTTTCACACACAGGACAAAATATGCAATAAAAGATCTCTTCTGCATCTACTACCACTCTGCTTGCATAACACAATAAAAATATAATACCAGTTATACCCAATGGCTGTGTCTAGACTGGCAAGTTTTTCCGGAAAATCAGCAGCTTTTCCGGAAAAACTTGCCAGCTGTCTACACTGGCCTCTTGAATTTCCGGAAAAGTACTGACGATCTCATGTAAAATCATCAGTGCTTTTCCGGAAATACTATGCTGCTCCCATTCGGGCAAAAGTCTTCTTCCGAAAGACTTTTGCGCAAAAGGGCCAGTGTAGACAGAATAGTACTGTTTTCCGCAAAAAAGCCCCGATCGCGAAAATGGCGATCGGGGCTTTTTTGTGGAAAAGCGTGTCTAGATTGGCCACGGACGCTTTTCCGCAAAAAGTGCTTTTGCAGAAAAGCATCCTGCCAATCTAGATGCGCTTTTCCGAAAATGCTTTTAACAGAAAAGTTTTCCATTAAAAGCATTTTCGGAAAATCATGCTAGTGTAGACGTAGCCCATGTGTAATACTGCACCTGTCATGCAGAGAATATTTTTTTTTCTGTATTCTCTCGCATAAGAGTATGTCATAGCACTACTTTTTCATTGATTGGGATTTTGTGAGGAAAATTCATTTACTGCTTCCCAGTAAAAGGAGTGCAGATGCAATGGCATGATGGCTGCCCAAGGTTACTTATGGGCTCTGAAATGCGCACCATCACAAAACATGCCAATGTAGATGGAACTGTTGGGGGTAAGTTGGAGAAGGAGCTATTGAATCCACTTACATGGATGTGGTTTTCCTCACAATGTTGTGGATGTTGAGGGGCTGAATTTTGTGGCCGTTCTGCTTCTAAAACCCATAACTAAGGAAAACAGCTTCCAAGGAACTGAATTTTGGCTTCATAATAAATTTGCCACACTAATTAGTTTCTAGCATGAAAGCAGAATAATCAGGAGGTTTTTTGTTGCTGAAAATATATTTTCATTACAACTAGCTAAGTACAAACACATATATGTGTAGCTATATTTAAGTACATATCTATAGACTTAAAAGTATTTTCTATCAAGAAGGTCCTTCTGTAGTCGACCTTCTGAATTATTTGTCAGTTGAATGACAGTCTATGTCTGCTGGGGATAACTTTAAAAGACATGCCCCCAAGACTACCCACTTCCAATGGACACTCTCCTTTAGGTTAATCATAAATTGTAGTAAAAGATAAATTTGTTTTCTTCACAGTTCACCTATGTGATCAGCTTACAACCACAATGGCTAAATCCACAGATTGTTACAGACACCCACATTCAGTATAAAAAGTTAGTGCAGTTGTACAATGGTTATTATTGCTGATTATTAAAGCGAAGCAGGATAAATTAGAAAGTTTGTCTTTAAATATGCAAAACCACACTAAAATAATTAATAAAACTTTAACAAAAATTAATGACATGCAATAGTTGCCACAATCACCGAGAAGGAGGAAAACCAAAAAGAATTAAGTTAAGGAATTAATTATTAGCTGGCATTTCAACAACTGATAACTCTGGTTTTTGGATTCAGTTATATTTTCTGAAAATGTTGCCACATATATGAGTTAAAATGATGCATTCAAAGTAATTTGGTAACCTGAAATCCTCCTCTTCCTTCTCTTTAAATGCTTGAAAAACAGTTTATTATATGGAGACTACCCAGACTGAAACAACATTTCTCTTTTGCCCGGTAAATTATGTCCTTCAGCACAATTATTTCATTTACCAGGAATACTGAAGAGAGTATGTTCGAATTATTGGTGGAAAAAACAATAAAAGAGTTCTAGTGAACCTTATTGTGGCAACCAGGGTCAGATATCCAAAGAGGATAACAGAAGGTTTTAACCCTCAAAATGATCAGTTAAATCAACTGATTATATACTAGGTTATTGTACAATAAAAATATACAAGTAAGGTCCTTTTTGAAACCCTGTAAAGCTCTGAACTTGATGGTCAAGACTGGCTATGAATTTATGTATTTTTGTATATAGAAAATTGTGTTCACAGTAAAAACTCATGGAATTTTTGGTACAACTTCAACTACACCTCACAGCAGGGTGGTAAGCAGTTAAGCAGAAAGGGGCACCTGACAAGCCAGACATGTACATGCAACTAGCGTCAAGTGACTATCTGTTATCCAGTCCAGGAAAGGACAATGGTGGACCACTAGACTCAATGGAAAGACATTTAGATAAAATATTCTTATCAAGTTTGAGTTGTCTGAAGAACATCAAGTCAGGAGGGAATTCCCCTATTCTGATTATCCAAGAGTCACAGTGGACTTGGGGTACGTAGTGGGGGGGGGGGGGAGGAAAAAAGACTTTTAAAAGTAAGTTTAGCACTGACGGTTTTTTTATCCAGAACTTGGGGGACAGTCTTGAAAAATGAGGATGTCCATAAACAGTCACCATAAAACTCCTACAATCAGGGAGTATGCTGTGAAATTGTGAAATTGACAAGGTCCCTCCCCAAAGGCTCTTGTGTAAATTACATGGCCATGGAATAAGAGGGAAGGTCCTTTCTTGGATTGAGAACTGGTTAAAAGATAGGAAACAAAGGGTAGGAATAAATGGTAAATTTTCAGAATGGAGAGGGGTAACTAGTGGTGTCCCCCAAGGGTCAGTCCTGGGACCAATCCTTTTCAACTTATTCATAAATGATCTGGAGAAAGGGGTAAGCAGTGAGGTGGTAAAGTTTGCAGATGATACCAAACTGTTTAGGATAGTCAAGACAGAAGCAGACTGTGAGAGACTCCAAGAAGATCTCACCAAACTGAGTGATTGGGCAACAAAATGGCAAATGAAATTTAATGTGGATAAGTGAAAATTAATGCACATCGGGAAAAATAACCCCAACTATATGTACAGTATGATGGGGGCTAATTTGGCTATGACAAATCAGGAAAGAGATCTTGGAGTTATTGTGGACAGTTCTCTGAAAACTTCCACACAGTGTGCAGCGGCGGTCAAAAAGGCAAATAGGATGCTAGGAATTATTAAGAAAGGGATAGAAAATAAGACACACAATAAAACTATGGTACTCCCACATCTTGAATACTGTGTACCGATGTGGTCTCCTCACCTCAAAAAAGATATTTTGGCCTTGGAAAGGGTTCAGAAAAGGGCAACTAAAATGATTAGGGATTTGGAACGGGGTCCCATGAGAGGAGAGGTTAAAGCGACTGGGACTTTTCAGTTTAGAAAAGAGGAGACTCGGGGGGATATGATAGAGGTATATAAAATCATGAGTTGTTGGAGAGGGTGGATAAAGAAAAGTTATTTATTAGTTCCCTAAATAGAAGAACTAGAGGACACTAAATGAAATTAATGCGTAGCAGGTTTAAAACGAATAAAAGAAAGTTCTTCTTCACACAGCATGTAATCAACTTTGGAACTTCTTGTCAGAGGAGGCTGTGAAGGCTAGGACTATAATAGAGTTTAAAGAGAAGCTAGATAATTTCATGGAGGTTAGGTCCATAAAAGGCTAATGCCCAGGGGATAAAATAGTGTCCTTGGCCTCTGTTTGTCAGAGGCTGGAGAGGGATGACAGGAGACAAATCACTTGATCCTTGTTTTCGGTCCACCCTCTCTGGGACACCTGGTGCTGGCCACTGTCGGCAGACAGGATACTGGGCTAGATGGACCTTTGGTCTGACTCAGTACGGTCGTTCTTATGTTCTTATGTTGTTTTAAGGCAACTCTTATTGGAAAAGACATTTTTACCTAAGAAAATGTAAAGACTGAGGTTGTGTCTTTATTGTCTGTGTAACTTTTATGTTTGCTTTCCCTTATGATTTCACCTTTCAATCTGTGATTTTTCAATTATATAAACTTTTGGTTTGTTTTTATCCCAAGTATATCTAGGGTGTGCAAACTGTGTGGAGTGTATATGCCGAAGGGAGTTGATAGTGGGGCTCAGATTTTCACACCTTTTGGGGAGATGAACCAGAGCAAAACGGTCCAACTTCTTGGTAATGAAGAACTTGTGGAAGACATATTTTGGGAGAATAGGAACTGGAGGATCTGTTGGAGTCACCCAGTAAGGAGTAACTGGGCTGCTGAGGACTAGGGTGAGAACTTATGCATCTGGGATGGCTACTACTACTGTCAGAGATTTGGACTATTACAAATAATACAGGCTCTCAGGGTTTCAGGGCAAGAAGTGACACAGTTCCTTGCTGATCTGAATAGTCCCCAAAACAGTCAGTCAGTAAATCTTATTTACTGTGATGGAAATAAATCACATTGCACAGATGAATCACCAACCTGTATTCAGTACTTTTAACATTTGTCTTGTATCTTTTACAGTATTAAGCAGGACATATGGAAATCTAGAAGACTGAAAACAGGCAGCAGCTCTGCCTCCCAATCATCTTTCGTTGATAGCTTACCTTTGCTTACCTTCTCCATTGAGCAAGACTTCCACACCACCCATGGTCTTTTTTTCCCCTTTGGTCTAACACATTTTAAGAATCCCTTCATGTTGTCTCTAACATTTCTTGCTAGCTGCAATTCATTGTTTCCTGATTTTGTCCTTACATATGTGCACTATTTCCATGCAGGCATCCCTTTGGTTTTTAGATCCTTTTGCAGCCACACTAACCTCCTGTGGCTCTTTTTATCTTTTCTCTGCATTGGAATAGCTTGATGTTGAGCCTCTACTATTACAACTTTTAAAAACTGCCAGCACCCTTTTTTTCCTTTCCTTCCTACTGTAATTGGTCATTCCTACAATTTCCCTGAGTTGATTGAAATCTGCCTTTCTGAATTTAAGTGTCCTTATTTTGCTGTTCTTGGGTTCTCCTTTATATTATGATTACTTCCTCACATGTTCCTGACCTTCTTCACATTTCCAACTAATTAATCCCTATTGGACAAAAACAGATCCAAAATGATGCTCTAGTTGTTTTTTAAACTATCTTCTCCTGGGGCAGATTCACTACTGCAGTACCTCCTGCTGGGTATTCTGGGAATTAACTCTCTAACAATGCACCTGGGTTCTAACCCAGGGACTCTAGGCAGCAGCCTTGCACTTCAACCCCCTCCATCTGTTTTTCTGCGTCACTTCTTGTAGCCCTAGCTATTTCCCAACCATTTGGTCAGGGGCCTTAGCCTGGCAATACTTAGGCTCAAGCTCCCTTTTGCTCCCCTGATGACTGCACTGTCTGTGGTGCTGCTTCTAAGTCAGCCAGTTCTTCTTCCTGGCTCTCCAAGGAGACACCCTCTCTTCTTCTGGTGAGCAGACCTTTATATATGCCCTTTACTGGCCCTGATTGGCTGCTCCAGCAACCAATCCTTCACTGGCCCTCCCAATAAGCACTTTCCTGATTGGCTGGGTTCTGAGCAGCCTCTCCAAGGCAGCCTTTACCCTTCTTCTGCCTGAGTGGATCAACTGCTCCATGGCATTTCTGAATCAGAAAACTGTCCCCCCTGTACATTCTAGAAATTTTCAGGCCATAGTCTTTCAACAGATATGAAGGGAGTTAAAATCCCCCATTAATATCAACTCAGGATTGTTAGCTAATCTTGTTCCTTTCTTGTTAAACAAATAATTCACTTCCTCTTCCTGATTTGATGGTCTCCAGTAAAACCCCAACATAACATAACTATTGTTCTTTTCTCTTATCCTTCCCAGATACTCTCAATAGGTCTGTAATTCATATTCCTACAAACCTCCGTGCAAGTGTTTACACTCTTGACATACAGCGCCAACACATCCTCTTTTCCAATTCCTATACTTTTGAATGACACTATATCCCTCAGTATTGATAGTCAATCATTGGAGTTTTCCCATCAAGTTTCTGTGATGCCAAGTAAGTCATAATGTACTTCATATACCTGGACTTCTTCCATGTTTACCATACTCATATTTGTATACAGGCATCAAAGATATTTCACAGACTCCCCTGATGCTTTTCTTTTTGCCTTTAAAAGGTGATTGTGATTTCTAGACCCTTCTTGAGAAATTAGCCTCTTCCCTTTGTCTTTGTTAAGCCTAGATGTTTACTGGCTGGATTTTTTGTTACAATCCCCAAGAAGACCTAGTTTAAATTTCCTTTTCTGAAGTGAAGTATAGGAAATTTACTAGACTGCAATGTTCACGAGCAAGAATTTTTCAAAATATTTAAGAACTGTATATTGTGAGCAATGAGATTATCTTATTGCTCAAATATTGCTGCAGATCAGTTCTGTTAAGCATATTGGCTTTTTGCAGACTCAAGATCCATAGCCTACTGTGTAGAATATATGAAATTAGTTAAGTGTAAATCAGTGAAAATCAAAAAAAATCTAAATACACAGGTTCAAAACCTACTCTGGCTAGTGAATCGATGGCATGCACACATGGAAATCATGTCTTCTGCCAACAGATAGCTATCAGCTTTGGAGTGAATCATGATGTTCAACCTACGCTATACAGCTTCTGACAGATAACTTAGATCATTCTATCTTCCTCATTCAATGTAATGGGATGATTTTCAATGCAGTGTACAGAAAAGGAGATGAAGAATGCCTGTTTACATGGAAAATGTACCATATTGTGGCATTAGATTTGTGGTGTGTCAATTTTATGGATATGTAGGCACTTTTTGCTAAAGTCTGATAGTCTGGGTGTCAAAAATAATTTAACTTTAACTTGTCAGTTAATCCCTTAATGCTAATAAAACAATATCATTCATAATAATTTCCATGTTGTTGATTATCATGGTGTTATTCAGAACTTGCTATGTACTATGCATAAACCTCAGACATTCTCTTCAATTACAATTCCCTCTGAACTAAATGCAAATGGCTTTATTTATTGGCAGTATCCTACAGAATTTACCACGTCAAAAGTTTACTAGTAATGCATCAGCATCATGCTGAAAAGATTAATCATTTTACTGAGCTATTCCATGAAGCCAAAAAGTCATTCATATATTTGGGAATATTTCTTGACATGAAGTACATAATTGAGGATTTGTCTATTTTTGTATATCTAGTCAATGTTAGAAGTAGAAAAATGATAAAAATGTATCTTATTCTGCACCTTTTACTTTCAGCAGACAAACCCTTTCCTCCACGACCTAATGTATGTTTTTCCATCATGCCAACAAGTCTCTCATTTTTGTTCCTATACTATTTCTGTCTTCCTTCATCCCCACAAACCAACAAACTTCCATGACCTTTATTTAATATTATCTCCTTCTCTCTCAGGTGTTCTCTTTTACCTTCCCCCCACCCTTAAGGGGAGAAACCAATGGCCACGCTGCACCTTTAAGCAGGGGAGAGGCACAAATGAATGGATTGGGAATGGGAGGAAGTGAAAAAGGAAAACTGCTGCAAAAGGATCAGCATGGTAACTAACTCATCCCTAGGAATAAGGGATATAAAAAGGGGGCAACCCTTTTCCATAACTCACCCCTTTGCAGGGAGTTATCCTTTAGCTGGTAAAATACCAGGTTTGGTGTAGGCCTGTTACTGACATTAAACTAACCGCCCCTTTGTTACAGGAATAATTCCTTCCCAGCCCCCCTCGCCATCATATTGGCCTAGGTGGAATTGGGGTTTTTTAGTTTCCCCACAGCATGTTCAGTGGACTCTGTTCATTTATGGCACAAAGGGCTACTCATTATTTAGATGTATGGTGAAGATTCACAGTGAATGCTCCATAGGTAATGTATACAGTGACCAGATAAATGGCTTGGATTTAAAAAGATGAGTTTGGTAAATGAGTGAATGGTGGGCTGATTAGTATAGCAGGGATCCAATCCCAATAAAAGCCCAACTTAACTCTCCTCTGAAGTGGCTAGAGGGGCCTAGCTGGAAAAAGGAGTGTTGTTTACTCCCCTCCCCAGTTAAATATGGACTAAACATGGGGTTACCCGCACTGTACATTTATCTACTGGGTAGTCCCAGACATACAATAATAATAAAATTCTGGCATGATTAAACCCTTGTCAAATGTCTCCTATCTTTTGGGATAGCCAGACAACTGTTTTCCCTAACACATATCTTGGCAATACAAATATTTCTCATATTTACTCAGGTAAATGGGTATTTACATATAATTACACTTCACAGTTTCTTCTACATTTTTGTCATACACATTCTTAAAATTAATAATTTTTTTTGAGTTTGGGAAGCATCTGTACCTTGAGGTCATCAGTTAAGCTCCTGGAGGTAAATTACCTTAATTTACTGAACTTCAATTTATGTTAAAGTCCATGACCTCTCAACTTCAGACTATGCACTGGTTTCCCTTTCTTTTCCCATATGCATTTCAAGCTCTCTACAGTTGCACATCAGCATATTCTATGTAAAATAATTTGTACATATTAGTTATGTACCTGTCTCTTATGCTTCTTTATTTCATGCCCTCATCACTGCTTTCCATCTTTGTCCATCTCCTACTGCCTTCTTCCTATGTCATTCTAATATAATTCAGTTTTTGTTTCTGTTGTGTATTTCCATGTTAGTCTTGCCTACCTCATCACTTCTTGCCCTGGGGTACCAGTGCAACATTTGTCTTATGTGTTCTAAAACTATATGTACTATTGCTTTAAATTTAGGACAGGAAGCAAGGCAGTAATGGAAAACAGGGCAGAAACTCTTCAGTGAAACAGAGAGAGGTAGAGTATCTCCAAGTATAATACAATTTTCATTCTTATAATATAAATCCTCATTTGGTGTTGGAAGAAAGTGACTCTACCTGTGATGCTGTGCCTCATGAACAGGAAAAGAACTCAGTGAAATCTGTAAAGCCACATCTTATCCTTCCTCTCTTACCTAAAAATTCAACTGTATCATAATGCATGCAGAAAACTACAACCTAAGAATTCCTAAGCAGATGGTGATTTATGGTCACTGCTACTTGCATGGCTAAGAACTGCACACATCCTGTTATATTTTTTGTCCTATCTGCTTATGTCATCCATCTGGGGTCTTGTCTTTTTCAATTGTAAGTTCTTTAGACCATGGACCATCGTTTTTATACATTTGCACAGAGCTTAGCACAATGAGACCAGACCCAGTAGTGGACTTTAGGTGTTTCCCCATTATAATAATTAAATAATAATAACTTTAAAGCAAATCTTTAACAGGCAGCAGAATAGATAGTGCTTAAAGTCATATAAGTTTTTGTTATACAGTACCTTTCCTATTCAAGATACGTCAAAACTCTTTGTAGAATCATGCACAAATTCTGGTAATAGAGGAAAACTATAAGTAAACACAAGTACTTCCAGCAATAATAAACTACAGGACTATGTAGCACTTTAAAGACTAACAAGATGGTTTATTAGGTGATGAGCTTTCGTGGGCCAGACCCACTTCCTCAGATCAAATAGTGGAAGAAAATTGTCACAACCATATATACCAAAGGATACAATTAAAAAAAAAATGAACACATATGAAAAGGACAAATCAAATTTCAGAACAGAAGGGGGATGGGAGGGGAAGGTAAATGTCTGTGAGCTAATGATATTAGAGGTGATAATTGGGGAAGCTATCTTTGTAATGGGTAAGATAAAAAAACTCATATATATTTTGGTCATTGGAACTTGCTTTATGTCTGTGATGGGGTTAGGCCAGAAAGTAGAAAGTGACAGAAAGCAGATATATTAGCTCCAGGTCAAACAAGTCCCTGATTCACTGTAACAAAACAAGGTCTACCCCTTGTTAATTAAAATACCTAGAGTCAATCAAGAACCTGTATTAACCAATGGAAACAGGTTAACTAAGACACCTGGAGCCAATCAAGGACCAGCTAGACTGGTTAAAAGCCTCCCTCTTCAGTCAGGTCTTTAGTTTGCCTGGAGCTGTGAGAGGCGTGCTGCTGGAGAACAAAAACAGTAGAGACACTGTCAGGTACCAGGAGGGAACCCTAGAAGTACAGAGGTAAAAGACAGTGAGAGACTTGCCCAAGAAGCAGCCTTTTAAGGCCCCAGAAGTCTCTTAGAAGGAGAGAGACTGAGTTAGGGAATCCAAAAAGCTTCAGAGGGGTAGCTGAGTTAGTCTGTAACTGGAAAAACTTAAAAACCAATTAATAGTCTTTGTAGCATCTTAAAGACTAAACAAACATGTAGATCAGGGCTACTCAACTTTGGAAGCCCTGGGGGCCACAATGATACTCACAGCACATGTTGAGGCTGCAACTTAAGAGTGGTTGCATGTACATGCAAATATATGCAAATAACTTCTTTCACAATGAAAGGCATGAATACAAACACTAAGGAAAGACTACACAACACGCAGGCCCCATTTAAGTCAGTTCTGCTCATATTAATAAAATGAAATATTTACTGTATTTCCATCTATATGACGGCACTTTTAATGAGCAATGACAGTCCAGGAATTTAACTACTAAAACACGTATCAACGGAAGACCATTATATTGATTACTTTTTTGTTTCAGCTCCCGGCTGCGTGTTGAGCCCCACGTAAACCCAAACTGCACCATGGGCTGCATGTTTGGTTAGTCTTGAAGATGCTGGTTTAGTTTGGTTAGTCTTGCATGTTTGGTTAGTCTTGAAGATTTGTTGGTTTTTAGGAAATCTAGTCTGTTTTCCTCCACGTCTGGAGAGGCCACCAGAGACTAAGAGAGGTTTCCCCCCTTTTTCCCCCCTGCTGTGCTGATAAGAGAGTAGGTAAATCAGACTACAATTACCCTGAAGTAAAAGGATTAGACTGAAAGTTATACTCAACCAGTGATGTGAACAATTAGACCCAGAGTTGCTGTTTTCTCCAGACAGGAAGAGAAAATACTCATCCTACCGCTACCCAGAAGTGCAGGACCCACTGTGGGGAAGTAGGAGCCTTGTCCTAGTACTTAGCCAGTGTAATACACAGAATTTATATGAATGTATGATATTGCTTTCTTGGGACCGGAAGAGAATTAATCGATCTGCTAATATTATCCATTTAAATTGTAGCAGTCTGTTTTGGCCTTTAAGGATAATCGTTTAGTCCCCATTTCCAGTGCAGACATGTGTGTGTGGAATGGTGTCTGTTGTACGCAGACATATTTTTTGTTAACACTGGGCTGCTTGGACTATAACATGAAGTTTTAAAAAAGTATTGTGATTTTTTAAAAACATACATCTATCTGAACAGCTGAAAATAATATAAAAGAAGCCAATTTTTACAACTCATTCATGGGATAGCACTGAGGATAAAAGGATATTGCATGGTTTTATGGTGTCAAGCAGTACATATTAGTAAAAGTCATGGCATAGAAGGAGATCCAGGACCTGACTGAATGAAATGACAGCTTAGCAAAATGTAAGCATCCATGATAAGCAAACACGGAAAAGTAATTTAAGGAAATCCACACAAATTAAACATACCATCTCTACAGTAAAAGCAATGCATTAAACTAGCATCCTTAATTCATAAAGTGCTTTCCGTTAATGTGATCACTGTTTTCTGAAGACACATTGTACTGCTGAATTTAAGTGTTCATTAGTGCAATGACAATGTCACAAGGCAACTAGTAGAGCATGAAATATAACATCAATACCAAGATAAATAACTTGTATGGCTTATGGATTTACAGTAATGGTTGGAATGGGAACACTTTGAATTTGTCTATCTTTTCAAAAGTCTTAAAGATGCTTTTTTCCCCATCAGTACCTTGGTATCCAGACTTGGGAATCAGATCAAAATGAGAAATGAAATAAGCACCAAATATTCTGAACACCTTTTCTAAGTTATAGATCCCTGTCAGGAGGTACGCCCCCGTCAAGGGGCTCGGCCCCCTCCGACCGGGCCTGGACAGCCCCCAAAGTCTCAATGCAAAAGTCCTGGCCCTCCTATCAGGACATATACGGTATCAAAGTCGCAATGCAAAAGTCCCGGCCCTTCTATCAGGGCATATATGGTATCAGAGTCGCAATGCAAAAGTCCCGGCCCTTCCATCAGTATGAGAGGCCTAGCCGCTCTGAGAAGCCTCTCCTGGCCCGGGGTTTGCTTGTCCAGGGAAGGGAAAAATGGGTGGTAGGGGGACCCGGGCCCTCCCTCTTCACCGGGTCCCAGCCCAGGGCCCTTTAGGCAGGGTCTGTGGCTCCTGCCAGCTCGCCGGGGGGTCCGGCCGATACACGCCGAGCCAAACTTTGTCTCCCTTGCCCTGGGCTGCTTCCTACCACGCCCTGGTTCCCCCCGGGCCCCTTCGCCTCTTAGGCAGTACCTGTCGGGGTTGTGGACGCGCTCCTGCCACCCTGGGTCGGCGGCTGCTTCCTCTGTGTCCAGGTCCAGCACGGTCGGCGACTCTGGACCCAGCAGCTGCAAGAACCCTGGCCCGGCCTGGTCTCCTCCTTTGCCCTGGGGCCTCCCTGACTGCCGGTCTCCTTCTGCCTTTATACCCGGCCGCTGTTGGGAGCATGCCCAGTAGGGTCGGAAGGGCGGGGCCTTCTCTGCCAGCTGGGCCTGGGCTATCCCCTGCTCATCAGTGCGGGGCCTGTCCTCCCCGTCACAATTCCAAACAAACTAAACCTTTGTTTACAGCTAGATGTCAAAAAAGGAGAAGACAATAGTTTGTTTGACATTAACATGCCATGGTCATTTTCTCTTTATTTACAAACCCTTGGAAGTACAAGTAAATATGCCAAGTGATGCTGAATGAAACCTGCTACTACTTTACCGCCAGTTTCTAGGACAGCCTTGTAACCTTCTGAACTCTTGTGGAATGTAAATTTTTGGTTTGGCCAACATGACAAAAATATTATGCACACCCATTTTTGAACTGAAGCTGATTTAAATGCATATAAATGTCATTTGCAAGAGCATGAAAGTCACATTTTAGTACTGCTTTAGAACATCTGTTTTTCATTCTTGGGATGTCTCTGGAAAAATGGTTAGTACCTTTAATCCTCAACTGTCTCTTGGTGATAATACTGATTCAAATGGCTGAGCCCAATCCTGCAACTGTTTCTTATGCAAAAAGTCTCATTGCCTTCAAAGAGATTAATCACAGATGTCAGCATTACTCACCATGAAAGAGAGTTTCAGGATTAGATACCATATACCTACTTGTAAAACGTCTGCATAGCAATAGGAACAGGGCAGATGGAGACACTCATTTCTGAAACTATAATCTGTCCCTCAGTTGTGGACATTTGTATAATTTAAAGTGATTACAGATAATACCCATATTCTCAAATTCTACACTTTAAGCAAAGAACAAAATAGGAAAGAATTTATTCTGAAGCAGTTTAAGTGTTTATTCTTAGTTATTTTCCAGTTAACTTTGTACATCGCTTTCATAGCACTTACTGTTAATACAAAAATGCAATAATAATCATATCGTGGCACTAGCATTATTTAATTAAATAATTACTGAAGACACAGAAATATATAATACAAATCTGTGACGCTAATATTGTGAGGATGTTGCATCAAACTGTTAGAGCCCATTCCTGGGATTTATAAGGCAAATGAGATTAAAAAATATTTACGGTTAATTATCAAAGAAGAGGTTTTTTTTAAACAAGTAAAAAAATGTTCTCCTTCCAAACAAACCCACCCACCTTCCAAAAACTGAGACTCAGTGGCACATTTAGGAATAGAAGTATGATTCTGGTACAGGCATTTAAATCAAGAGTTTTTAAGTATTTTACAATAATCTCCTATCTTGTCTCTTCTGTCAGCACTAAACAATGATTACAGTGCAACACCACAGGAAATCACTGATTACAACATGCATGCAAAGATCTAACCCATCATTACAATAATTATCTCTTTTTCTTTATTTCTCTACCTCATTTCTGTATAAAAAGGGGTTGTTTTCTCTTTGGCTGTTTTCTGTATATTCCTTATATAGGCAGTCCCCGAGTTACGCGGATCCAACTTACATCGGATCTGTACTTACGAACGGGGATTTCTCGCCCCGGAGGACGCGGGCGGCGGAACCGCCCAGACGAGTCGCGGTCCCGCCGCCCGTGTCTTCCGGGGTGAGAAAAGCGCCTCTACGTCTCCCTGGTCTGCTCGGGGGGGAGGGGCCAGAAGACCAGGGAGACGCGGAGCAAAGCCACAGAGGATGTGGGCGGCGGGACTGCAGCGGGTCTGGGTGGTCCTGCCGCCCGCGTCTTCCTGGTCTGCTGGGGGGAGGGGCGCAGCTAGTGCGCCCCCCTCCCAGCAGACCAGGCTTCTCTCGTGGATGCCTGTGGTAGAGCAGCTGGGGCGCTGCCGGGTTGGTCCCGCAGCGCTGCTCTTCGGCGCTACTGGACCAACCCGGCAGCACCCCAGCTGCTCTGCCCCAGGCATCCTGATTCAGCCGCTGCTGGTCAGTTTCAGCAGCGGCTGATTCAGGATGCCTGGGGCTGAGCAGCTGGGGTGCTGCCGGGTTGGTCCAGTAGCGCCGAGGAGCGGCGCTACTGGATCTACCCGGCAGCGCCCCAGCTGCTCTGTTCCAGGCGTCCACATTCAGCCGCTGTTGAAACTGATCAGCAGTTGATTCCAGGAAGCCCGGGGCAGAGAAACTCTGCCTCGGGCTTCCTGTAGTCAGCCGCTGGTCAGTTTCAGCAGTGCCTGAATCTGGACGCCAGTTCTCACTTACATACAAATTCAACTTAAGAACAAACCTACAGTCCCTATCTTGTACGTAACCCAGGGACTGCCTGTACTAGAAACAGCCCTTATCAAATCCTAAATTCCAGCTTAGCTATGATTTAGACCGCAAAGCAAAGAGAACAGAAATCAGCTAGGTTCTGTATTAAGTGCTATGATGGTAAGTCTGAATACTGCTAAAGGGTCCTTCTACAATAGTGCATTTTAATATAAATATGATTACATAGTACATGTACGATAACCAAATAGAAATTAAGGGACATATAAGATCTTGTGAATTGTATCTGAAATACGAAAAAGCATATTTGGAAAAGCATGGAAGATACATCTCTTTAGGGTAACAAATTCTGTCCCAGATCACATATGTTGGGAAATTAACAGCAAGACACAGATTATCCAATAAATTCTTGGACTTCATTGGAGACAATTTTTTATTTCAGAAGGTTGAAAAAGCTTCTCCCCAGCAGCTGTCCTAGATTTGATTTTAACTAGGGAGGAATTGGTTGAAAATTTGAAACCGGGAAGAATTGGTAGAACATTTGAAAATGAAAGGTAGTTTAGGTGAAAGTGATTATGAAATCATAGAGTTCATGATTGTAAGGCAGCGGTGCACAACCCATGGCTCTTGACTCCCATGGGGGTCGTGGTTGCCTTATTGGGGGGTCGCAGCACTTGGATCCGGCCAGTCACTTTTTCTGGCTTCTCGGCTCAGTGTCCGATGCACACGCACTGGGGGGAATGGCAGGAGAGTGGCCGTGGCCCAACAATAAAAGGGGCTGCTTTCTTTTATCAAACGCATTACTAAAGTCTAGGTATACCACATCCACCGCTTCTCCCTTATCCACAAGACTCGTTATCCTATCAAAGAAAGCTATCAGATTGGTTTGACAAGATTTGTTCTTTACAAATCCATGCTGGCTGTTCCCCATCATCTTGCCACTTTCCAAGTGTTTATACATGATTTCCTTAATTACTTGCTCCATTATCTTCCCTGGCACAGAAGTTAAACTAAATGGTCTGTAGTTTCCTGGGTTGTTCTTATTTCCCTTTTTATAAATGGACACTATATTTGCCCTTTTCCAGTCCTCTGGAATCTCTCCTGTCTCCCATGATTTTCTAAAGATGATAAAGTCTCAGATACCTCCTCTATCAGCTCCTTGAGTATTCTAGGATGCATTTCATCAGGCCCTGGTGACTTGCAGGCATCTAACTTTTCTAGGTGATTTTTAACTTGTTCTTTTTTTATTCTATCTTCTAAACCTACCCCTTCCCACTAGCATTCACTATGTTAGGCATTCCTTCAGACTTCTCAGTGAAGACCGAAACAAAGAAGTCATTAAGCATCCCAGCCATTTCCAAGTTTCCCATTACTGTTTCTCCATCCTCACTGACCAGTGGGCCTATCCTGTCCTTGGTCTTCCTCTTGCTTCTAATTAATGTATTTATAAAAAGTCTGCTTGTTTCTCTTTATTCCTGTAGCTAGTTTGAGCTCATGTTATGCCTTTGCCTTTCTAATCTTCCCCCTGCATTCCTGTGTTGTTTGCCTATATTCATAACTTGTCCTACCTTCCATTTTTTGAGACACTCCTTTTTTATTTTTAGATCATGCAAGATCTCGTGGTTAAGCCAAGGTGGTCTTTTGCCATATTTTCTATCTTTAGAAAATCTTTTGCTATGAGGGAAGACTGAAAGAATTGGGCTTGTTTAGTTTAGAAAAGACGACAGAGGGGACAAGATTGTGGTTTTCAAGTATCTAAAAGGGTATTTACAAGGAAGAGAGAGAAAAATTGCTCTCCCTGGGCTCCGATGATAGGACAAGAAGCAATGGACAAGGGAGGTTTAGGTTGGACATTAGGAAAAACTTCCTGTCACAGTGGTTAAGCACTGGAATAAATCACCTGGGGAGGGTGTGGAATCTCAATCCCTGGAGATATTTAAAAGAGCAGGTTAGATAGACATCTATCAGGGATGATCTAGATGATGCTTGGTCCTGCCATGAGGAAAGAGGACTGCACTTGATCTCTCATGGTCCCTTCCAGTTCTATCACTGTATGTAAAACGAAAGACAGAACTATGTAGTACTTTAGACTTGTAGACTAACAAGTCTTTAAAGTGCTACATAGTTCTGTCTTTTTTGTTTTAGCTAGACCACACTAACACAGCTGCATCTCTATCACTATTCTAACATTGTATGTGTGTATATTATATATATGTACACACATACAGTGCATACACTCTCAATAACTTTATAACCTCAATTTTGACTTAACACTTAATATTCAAATTATAGTTCTCGCCTGGTAAAATTTTTATTTAAAAAAGGAGGCACTAGAAATAAAAAGGAAAACTCTAACCTGTCTTTATCCATATGAATGTACACACTAGTTGTTACATAGGATACATCTATAACTCTGAATTTTAATTACATTTTAAATATTTCAAATCTAGCTCTTTGTATGTGAATAAATTAAGCATTAATGTATTTTTAATGGGCAAACACTCTTTCCTGCTGGGTAAGTGGTGAAAAAAATGTCAAGCTCAGTAGCTGTACCAACAACTAGGACATGTTCTTTACATAGAATATTGTGGTTCTTCAGTGAAAATGACCTACCTTCATGCTGGAGATGTGGAAGCATGACCAGAGCAACCGTAGGCATATGTCCACCACAACCGAACTCCTTCCATGATGACTTACATACATACAACCTACTGCAGCATGAACAAAATAATTTCCCATAGCAAAAGAGATGGTAAGTATACTTTGGGGTTACTGATCTATATCATTTCAGTTGTCCGGTTTTCTGTGATTCTTTCTGTTATAAAATTTACTTAGCCACATGAGTTTATTTTGCCAGTTTGGAGTGTCTCAGTGTAGTAGTGTCAGTAAGAAGGAAATCCGAAGTTTTTGTAGGTGGCCTACTATGCTTTCCATTTACACAACTGTTATGATGATTATGCTTCAGAATAAACCAGTGAACTTGTATCTCTCTTTGTCCATATTAGATCTTTATAGCCACTGTGAGTTTTGGGAGGCATGAAAACCAGAGTTTGCTATTTTATTTCTTAATTAATCGATTTGTAGTTTTGTCAATGGGCCTTTCTAATTGACTGTATATGCACATTGAGTGTAGCACGTACTGAGGAAAAAAAACTCTACTACTATTTGTATACAGTCTCAGTGGGAAGAATGCATGGCAGAATTCAGAGGGAAGAATCTGAAAGACATGAGAAAGTAAAGGAACATGCTCAATAATGAAGACAAATGAAAAACTGGAGGAAGACTAGAAAAAAACAAATTAGAAAATGTTTTAAAAATTGAATTGCTAATAAAGCAAATTATCCCTGATAATACTGACTACGCAAAATTAAAGTAAACAGAAAAATCGGAAGGCTGAGAACGTAGGCCCTGCCAAGTATGGAAAAAGCATTAGTAAGACAATGCCACTTTATGTACTGCAAAACGCTGCAGAAAATGACACAGGATTCTATGTAGAAGGTAATGTCACTGCATGAGGCAGAGACCAGAATGAATAGGAAGTGGACCCTACTTTCAGTTTATTGAAATCCTAGCCAGTCTCTCATTTCAGCATAATTTATAGAAAATGTGCCAGACAAGATGTATAAAATGCATATAAACAAGTCAAATTTTACTGGGATGAGGTTAAAGACATTGTGAATAATACACACACTGCTCACTAGAGAAAGGAAAAAGCCTCCATTGACTTCTCATTTCTACCAACTTCATACTATCATCAAAGGAAATTAGGATTCAAAATCATTCTAACAGCCTCTTCCTCCTTCATACAAATTCTCTGGTCAGTAATATAAAGGGAAGTTGTTTTTGCAGTATTTCAACATTAAATTGCAGCTTTCTTGTTTCTCAGTGGGCAACTCTACTTGAAAAGTGATTGTATAAAAATGTTAACTTCAATGTTAACTTCTTACTTAAAGGAAAGGCGCCCTGTGGCTGTGTCTAGACTGGCAAATTTTTCCGCAAAATCATCTGATTTTTCGGAAAAACTTGCCAGCTGTCTACACTGGCTGCTTGAATTTCCGGAAAAGCACTGACAATCTCAAGTAAGATCGACAGTGATTTTCCAGAAATACTATGCTGCTCCCGTTTGGGCAAAAGTCTTTTTCCGAAAGACTTTTGCGCAAAAGGGCCAGTGTAAACAGCACAGTAGTGTTTTCCGCAAAAAAGCCCTGATTGCGAAAATGGCGATCGGGGCTTTTTTTTTGCGGAAAACCGAGTCTAGATTGGCCACGGACGCTTTTCCACAAAAAGTGCTTTTGCGGAAAAGCATCCTGCCAATCTAGACGTGCTTTTCCGAAAATGCTTTTAACGGAAAACTTTTCAGTTAAAAGTATTTTCGGAAAATCATGCCAGTGTAGACGTAGCCAGTGTGTATACAGAATCATAATGGCTCTCTCTAGAAATGTGGAGGGCAATTTGTGATGGGGGGGGCACTCCAAAATTTTGGTAAGTGGTCAAGAGCAACACTTTTCTATGGAGGAGGTGCTGGGTTTGAAAGGGAGCTTGAATGCAGAAGGGAACTCGGGGTGGGGATAAGGGTACAGGAGAGGGTGTTGGGTTAGAGAAGGAAGAGGGTTTGCAGCATATGAAGCTTTCCCTAACCCCCGGCACAGGGAGACAGATGGAACAGCCAGCTGCTCTGAGCCCTGAGGCTGCTCTGAGCCCTGAGGCTGCTCCCTGTGAGTTCAGTGGGATGGGGAACGGGCCCGGATAGAAAGGCTTTGCAAGCCAGATCTGCCCCCCCTCCAACCTCCCGTACTGTATCTTGCCCACCCCTGCTGAAGAGCCACAATTTAATTACATTTAGTCCTATTATCTCTGCAGAGCTTACATGGCTGAGACAGACAGATGGATTCTATTACTTTTTGGTTAAATTGCAGTTGGTTACACCTATGCCAAAATCATTTAATGTAGTGAAGTTACAAGTAAGGGACTTATTGCTGGAGTTGATGTATAAAAGACATGTTGCTCAGAGAAACACAGTTTAACGCTAACTTTCTGTATGGCCTTTGGCTGGTCACTTCACTTTTCAGTCTATTCTCTGACTGAATAAGGGGCACTTACTGGAATGTTGTGAGGGATGAACTAATTCTGAATTCCAAACAGAGTAAACACTATGGCTATGTCTACACTCGCGGCTTCTTGTGCAAGTAATATGCAAATGAGGCTAAGAGTGGAATATCGCCAAGCCTCCTTTGCATACCTAATGAGCCGCTACTTTCTTCAGAAGAGGCTCTTGCGCAAGAAGGAGCGTCTACACTGCCCCTTCTTGCGCAAGAAAAACCCTCTTGCACAACGCTGTTACACCTATTACTTTTCAGGAAGAACGGCATTGCGCAAGAGGGTTTTTCTTGCGGAAGAAGGGGCAGTGAAGACGCTCCTTCTTGCGCAAGAGCCTCTTCTGAAAAAAATTGCGGCTCATTAGGTATGCAAATGAGGCTCAGCAATATTTCACGCTTAGCCTCATTTGCATATTACTTGCGCAAGAAGCCGCGCGTGTAGACATAGCCTATATGAATGCAGAAAGTTGTTAGGAGAAGAAAAGAACTCAATGTAAGTTGTAGACCCTAAGTTCAGTATGCAGGGCTGAGAGTAAATTGAGTACTGTTGCTAGAGAAGACCTAGAAAAACAATCAATACTGCACCCTGCATTACCATTTTTAGACGACAATTACACTCTACAAGAAGAGCTAACTCATTCTGTGTGTCAGAAGGAAATATGTACTGTGCAGAACTTATGACTGGCCATAGAAACGTTAATCCCTCAGGGGTTGGGGCAGCTACCACATGTTTCTTCCCACTTCTCCAAGACTTTGCCCTGTTTACATACTAGGACCCTCTGTGTAAGCATTCTGGGTGAACAATTTTCCATGCTGTGCATGAGCACATATACAATTCTTTATGTAGTATTGGGAAGTAAGGCATTACAAAACTCCCTAGAAACATAATATTTCAAGTCACTTAATTTGTTGAAGCTTATACCTTCTGTGCTGACATTTTCCAGTCTTGGTCTCCTCACAAAAAGTGTTTTAAGTTGGAGCAGAGCTCTTTAAATTGGTAGATAAATCAACAATAAACCACAGAAGAAAGTCTTTATCGGTATCATTTAAACAAAATTATCATTTGGAAATAAAAACTAGCTGTGTATGGAGCAGTGTTCCTTCTAATCTTTTCCACCCATGTGTGGAATAAATTTTAATGTGCACCAAGGCATTGCACCACCAATAGAAACAAAATCTAGCTGTGCGTGCTCTACTAGACAGCTGGACAGCATCTGAATTACCCCGGAGCAGCTGCATAAGTGCTCAGCTTACAGGGAACACTTCTGTTGAGTTCCTCTTTTCCACACAGGTTCTCCTGCTTTCAGTTCTCCAACCGTCTCTCCTATAGCCCCTGAGCATCGATGCAAAGGAGTTGGAAATCCTTTTGCACCAGAGAAGGCAGTGCCTCTGCCTGTGATGAACCCCTTCACCCACTTCCAAGTACAACAAGAGCAAAAATACACTCCCATCTAACAAAAAATGTCAGGTTTAGTTTCAGGAGGATCAGAAACAGCTTTCACAGATAACACTTGAACTCTTGAGTTGAATATAGTTCTCAGTGTGTGGCGCATGCTTTGCTGAATTTCAGAAAATTCAGCTGTAACAAAGCAGTAGCTGCTTGAAAAAAATCTACATGAGCATATGGATAATATGAAATGGTATATTTAACCACTCTAATCCC
This sequence comes from Pelodiscus sinensis, assembly GCF_052426305.1. NCBI lineage: Eukaryota > Metazoa > Chordata > Testudines > Trionychidae > Pelodiscus > Pelodiscus sinensis. Next base: position 44,108,115 of record NC_143059.1, read on the forward strand.
AAGTGAGATCTGAAAATAAGGCCCTGATCCTGTAAGGGGCTCAAACTGGCATAGGGGTCTCTGTAAAGTGAACAGAGAAAAGGTGGTTTTATGCCACTTTTGTGCAACTCCCCCTGGCTTTTACATTGCTAAGCCAGTCTCCTGCCACACATTAAAGAAGTTGGGGATCAGCACATTGAAAGGATGTTCTGGAACATGTGGCAACACATCTTTACACCATCTGAGGATTCCCTGGTAAAGGAAGACTCCTCCATGGGACAGATCAACCCATACATGTAAACTAAGAGACTAGTGCAAATTTTCCCTGACTCACTATAGAATTTTTTCTTTTAGCCTTCTTGTAGCTATTGGCTCAAAACTAATCAAGATGGCCTACAATTTTATCTTTAAGGAAAACAAGTTGAGATTCTCTTGTCCAGGCATGTATATTTCAGCTTATGGTTAATAAGAGACTAGGGCGAGAAACTGCATAAAACTTGGCACCTATATCTGAGGCACGGGTGGGGGTCTGGGATGATTGGGTCAGTGAATGCTGCAGGACTTATGAAGGATGCCGAGATTGCTGTGGAGGTCCAGATTCTCTCCAGTGGGAAGGGGGTACTATTGGGCTATGTCTAGACTACATCCCTTTTTCAAAAGAGGAATATAAATTAGACATATCAAAATTGAAAATGAAGCCGGGATTTGAATTTCCTGCACTTAATTTTCATAATCATGTCATGGCGTTTTTTTCGAAAAATGCTATTTTGAAAGTGAAACCGTGGTCTAGACGCGGTTCTTTTGAAAAGAAAAGCCTTTTTCGAAAGATTAGAGTACAGGATCTTTTGAAAAAGGGGTTTCTTTTTGAAAGAACCATGTATAGACCACAGTTTCACTTTCGAAATAGCGTTTTTTGAAAAACGCCATGACACGATTATGCAAATGAAGTGCGGGAAATTCAAATCCCGGCTTCAGTTGCAATTTCAATATGTCTAATTTACATCCCTCCTTCGAAAGAGGAATGTAGTTTAGACGTACCCTTAGAGTGTCTGCAACAGTGGCTGGAGTGCATCATGGGTGTTGTCCAGGAGAGAAACTGGTGACTTCACTGGGAACTGACCTGCTTAGGTATTGTTTGCAAAGATAACTGGGATCTGGTGGGGAAGTCACAATATTGATTGCCACTACCTGTATTAGTCAGCTTTTCACTGCCACCAGCTCTTCTTACTGCTTCCACTGCCTACTCTTTTCATGCCAAAATCCAACAGGGAGAATCAGCAAGAGGGGAAGCAGAGGTGCAACTACCCTATGTGCTTGCAGTCCAAATTGCTGCATGAGGACCCAGGTATGCTGCTGGAATGCCTTACAGAATTGCCATATGCATTTATATCATGTGAGATGTGTTTCACTTGACAGTTCCATCAGAGTAAGAATTGGCCCCTTTCTCATACTGAGAAATTCCTCTCCCCACTGCTATGAAGTGCCTTGAGCACGAATAGCTACCATGTCAGCAACTGCAGTTTCATGAAGCTATGTAATGATATTTTGACAGATACATTAAAGAAAGTACTTTGAGATGAAAGGTGCTACATAAGTATAAAATCATTACAGCATACACTATATAATTGGGACACAGGCTACCTGGATGGCTGCTTCATGTAATGTCTCCCAATAAGCCAATTTAGGCTACTCATAGTTGATAACTGCTGCTTATCGGGCTAAATAGTACACATTTAGCTAAGGTATTCGAGATATTTTAAACCAGTGTAACGTATGAAATTCTGAATGCTAATCTTAAATACCCACGTAGCCAAATTAAGATTAAAGGACATTTTCCTGAGTAGTCACCATGCTTCACTCAAGGGTGACTATGTTCTCATTATTTTGAATAAAGACATCGTGGAAGCTTTGGAGACTGAAAGTATTTCTTTTGTGTCAATATTACCATAGTTTAAAGCTAGGTCACATGGAAAATACAAATTAGATATGCTTCCAAATAGGAGGTTTACCGAAAGATGAAATCTTAAAAAACAAACCCCACAACTTTTAAATCTTTCCCTGTGCTCTGTTAGTAACACTGAGATACTATAATAATATTTATTATGCATGCACAATTCATTGAGCTCAATGAAAGTTACAGGTTGTATCCGAAGGCACATTTTGGATTTAAATTGATAAAGATTCTGGAAAAATAAGACAATGAAATTAAATAAAAACAATATATTACAAGATGCTACAAGTGTACAACTGTAGGAAAATGATTATATTGAATTTCACAAAATGCTGTGTTTCAGGATTTATGTGAGATCATTCAGATAAAGGATATCACAATACATATGCAGAAGGGGAAAGATCAATACCACTTTACTACTTCCAGGAATTTCAGAATTACCACACAACCTTGATGATACATTATGTTTTTTAAATTAATCCTATTTACACGGAACAATTGTTTTCTTTAAAAAAACAGACTAGCCAATGTGTGTTGGGGAAAGGGGGTAATTTTCAGGGTAATTTCATTTTCTAGTCTTCATGAATTAGCATAGCTGCAAGAAAGAATTTAAATAGCTACATAAAGGTGTTACATAAGTATAAAATCATTACAGCATACACTACATAATTAGAACACAGACTACCTGGATGGCTGCTTCATGTAATGTTTCCCAATAAACCAATTTAGGCTACTCATAGTAGATAACTGCTGCTTATCAGGCTAAATAGTACACATTTAGCTAAGATATTCGAGGTACAGGCAGTCCCCGGGTTACGTACAAGATAGGGACTGTAGGTTTGTTCTTAAGTTGAATCTGTATGCAAGTCAGAACTTGCATCAGCCGCTGCTGAAACTGATCAGTTTCAACAGCGGCTGAATCTGGACACCAGTTCCACCTACATACGGATTCAACTTAAGAACCCCAGGCATCCCCAAGTCAGCTGCTGCTGAAACTGATCAGCAGCTGATTCCAGGAAGCCCAGGGCAGAGCAACTCTGCCTCGGGCTTCCTGTAGTCAGCCGTTGGTCAGTTTCAGCAGCGGCTGACTTGGGGACACCTGGGGCAGAGCAGCTCGGGTGCTGCTGGGTTGGTCCAGTAGTGTGGCCGCTCCTCAGAGCTACTGGACCAACCCAGCAGCACCCCAGCTGCTCTGCCCCAGGCATCCTGATTCAGCCACTGCTGAAACTGATCAGCAGCGGCTGAATCAGGACGCCTGGGGCAGAGCAGCTGGGGTGCTGCCGGGTTGGTCAAGTAGCGCCAAGGAGCGGTGCTGCGGGACCAACCGGCAGTGCCCCACCTGCTCTACCACAGGCCCCCGGCTTTGCTCCACGTCTCCCTGGTATGCTGGGGGGGCAGTAGCTGCGTCCCCCCCCAGCAGACCAGGGAGACGTGGAGCAAAGCGGCGGAGGACCCGGGCCGGACCGCGGCGCTTCCAGATCAGCGCCGCGGTCCGGCCCGGGTCCTCCGCGGCTTTGCTCAGCGTCTCCCTGGTCTGCAGACCAGGGAAACGCTGAGCAAAGCCACGGAGGACCCGGGCCGGACCCGCAGCGCTTCCAGATCAGCTGATCTGGAAGCGGCCGCGGGTCCGGCCCTGGGTCCTCCACCGCTTTGCTCAGCGTCTCCATGGTCTGCAGACCAGGGAGACGCTGAGCAAAGCCGCGGAGGACCCGGCCGGACCCGCGGCGCTTCCAGCTGATCTGGAAGCGGCCGCGGGTCCGGCCCTGGGTCCTCCACCGCTTTGCTCAGCGTCTCCATGGTCTGCAGACCAGGGAGACGCTGAGCAAAGCCGCGGAGGACCCGGCCGGACCCGCGGCGCTTCCAGCTGATCTGGAAGCGGCCGCGGGTCCGGCCCTGGGTCCTCCACCGCTTTGCTCAGCGTCTCCATGGTCTGCAGACCAGGGAGACGCTGAGCAAAGCCGCGGAGGACCCGGCCGGACCCGCGGCGCTTCCAGCTGATCTGGAAGCGGCCGCGGGTCCGGCCCCGGGTCCTCCGCCGCTTTGCTCCCCGTCTCCCTGGTCTGCTGGCTCCCCCAGCAGACCAGGGAGTCGGGGAGCAGCTTTTCTCACCCCGGAGGGGGCGGGCGGCGGGACCAGGCGTCCCGCTGCTCCAGTCCTCCGGGGCGAGAAATCCCCGTTCGTAACTGCGGATCCGACATAAGTCGGATCCAAGTAACTCGGGGACTGCCTGTATTTTAAACCAATATAACAGGATTAGGCCCCAAATTTTTATTCATGTTTCTTAGAAAATTAACATTTGAATAGAAATGCCTGCTCTGATAAAAATGTAATCTGAGATTTCATTTAAAAATCAAAAGAAACAGCATGTCGTGGGTAAAGACACTCCTCTTGTAATCTGTTAAATAAAGACTTCTGATAATTGTTACTTGATGTTTCAGTGAACGTTTCCTTGTTTTAATACTTATTGCCCTGCTTCTGATATTTACATAGCAAGGATTTATAAATCCATTAAAACTTCCTAAATAATGTTTAAATCTATTTATTTTAATAAATTTTAGCAGCAAAGGTTGGCAGTTTTGTACAAAATTAATTAAAATAATACAGACACATTTTTTTGTTGTGTTCCAGCTAAAAGTACTCAACATTGAATGAGAAACCTTCAATTAGTAACCAGAGTGTCAACACTATTGGATTCATACTCTCACTACTTAGTTAGCTGTTGCAAAGTTAGACATATAAAATGAACTATTTAATCGTGACAAGAAACTAGAACCAACAACCTTCCACTTTAAAAGACATGCAAAAGCTTACAACTGAATTAGTTGATTTATACATAAATTTGGTAGAGCTTATAAAACGCCAATTTGCTAAAAATGTAATGCAACCCCCCCTCCCTCCCCCACAGGATAGAGCTAATTATTGGTAAATATATTACAGCTCTTCAGGTATTAGAAGAGATGCATGAATTAAATAATAGTCAGATGCTGTAAGACATCACTCATTAAATGGAATTTGACCTTTTCAAAAGAATTTACCACAGGATTATGCCCCAAGTCCTTGAGCCTGCAGCTTTGGGAAGTCAGTGGACCTCTGTAATGGTAAATCAGTCAATTGGTATGATAACACTGCATGACTGCAACCTTAAGTTGGATAATTAAGAAACCCATACTTCATACTTATGAGTCTCAGTTCAGTAAATATTTTTTCAAAAGCCACGGATATTTACACTGTACCACATTTACTGTAGAGTATAAAGACCAGCCTGAATGAAGGACTTTTATGAAGAATATCCTGCCCTGAATGCAGGGGCCTGGACTAGGAGACCTTTCAGGATCCCCTCCAGTGCTAGGACTGTCCGATTATAGAAGAAAAGCTATTAGTGTGCTAGTACTAGATGTACCATACAATAGGGGTTTGTACAGAAAAAGAATGTTAAGTGCCATTATTATATAAAAGTTACCAATTGCCCAAATGGAGTCAATATTATTACTTTTGAGCCAGTTTTACTACAGTATATTACATAAGAGGACCATTTTCCAGAAGGGGCATCTAAACCTATACATAGGCACCTAAAACCATTGTTTAGTTGCCCAAGTATCAATATGGGCAACTAATATATAGCACCCATTAAAAACATTTCAAACACCACTTCCAACCTATGGTTGGCATATACTCTTTCCAAAATAGTTTGTAAAATAGTTCATTCAACAAGGTGCCAAATGTCCTCAATTCTTACTGAGTTCAGGATTGAAGCTCAGTGATGAAAAATCTCTATTCAAAAAGTAAACTTTCCCATCATAAATCACACACTATTTTTGTCATGTTAAAAGTATATGCCCTGCAAGAAGCTTCTAATTATAAAGCCAGGCTGTTTCAGATGGCTCTGTCAGACAAAGGTGAAATGACATGCACGCATGTCAAATAAAAGATTGTGGAAACCTCAACACGTCTAGAACATGAGAATCTTTTATCAACCAGAGTTATGAAAAATTAGCATAGAAATACATTATCAGAGGCAAAAAGACATTTCTAAATAGGAGAATACTTCATGATAGAATGATACTTAAAAGAAAATTCTCTTCTTTATAAGGATTCCAGAGCCGTAATTGATTCAGCTGTCTTTCATTTTCTGTCTCCTGGCATTATCTGTACAACTGCAGTATACACTTCTTATGAAGAGAAGTTAGTAAGGTGTGTACTGACCTGACGAAAATATGCCTTTGAGTGCTCCTGACACTAAAGGAGTGGACCATAGATTGGAAAATGTCATAGTGGATAAGGAATGATTAAAAGACTTGGCGTCTTTCTCACATAAAACATAACAAGTCTTAAAATTATTAAGAATTCTGTGCAATTGGAGGTGTAAGAAGAATGTGACCATGTTCTTTTTTTGTTTGTTTGTTTGTTTTGCTTGAGAGTCAATTCTAGTGTAAATAATGTGGCAAGGGCCCCTCTTTCCCAAGCCACTACTGGGGAGGCCTCCTCCCCTTAGCTCCCCAAGTTAGGGTTTTGCAGCAGGTGTCAGTGGTAGGAAGCCCGGGCCAGGTGCCCACAGGATCCCTCCTTAGCTGCCTTTACCTAATGATGGTCAAACTTGTTCTCTCTGGTTTCTTTCTCTCTGCCTCTCTACCACCTTCCTTTCGTCCTCTCCCTCTCCTCCCCAGACTCCAACTGCTGAGGCTTTAAAGGCCCTCAGACAGACAGCAGAGAAGTCAGCTGGCCCCAATTTGCCTGAGCCAGCTCCCTCCTAGCTGCATCTAATTGGGCTGCAGTTCTCTGCTTCTCTAACAGGGGTTTTTCCCTTTTGGGCTGCTTTTTCCCCTCTCTGCAGCAGGTCCCTGGCCTGACCCTGTCACAATGAGCAGAGTGCATCAGAGCATAAAGTGCTTACTTCTTTACCTGACTCTGATCCTCTTGGGGATGAATACTTTTGGTATTCCGTGAAGTAAGGGCAACTGCAAAAGACAAGCTGGTGAACTGTCTCACAAATAATTCCCTAACAAATGTGTATTTTACCTAAAGAAATGACACAGATTTCACTGAAATGTCATATGAAACTTTTTGAATGATTCTAAAATACATACCAAAGAATAAAGCATTCTTTTGATAAATGCTTTATAGGTATCTTCTTAGACCTTTTCCCCCAACAACCAACCAACCAACCTCCAAAAGCATTTCAGATAACTTTTTGTTACTAGTTGCTAATTTCACTCATGACTTAACACTTAAAATTAAGGTAGCTTGCAAACTATACAGACTGGAAAATCATTCAAATGCTGGTGGTTTAAAATTATTCTCAGTCACTTCGAGTAGGTACATTCTTCCATTCTTTTCACCCTAGGCCTTAAGAGAATTTTTGTGGGGTCTGAACTGGGTTAATATTAAAGCATGTTCTAGTCTAACGTTCACAATGACCTAACGCTACAGACTTTACACACCCAAACTTCCATTTTCTTCTCTAAAGTTTTCAAGTTAGGGTTGTAAATCTCCAAGAGTAATATGTTTGAAGCACTTATGTCCATCAGAAAAGCAAGGGTGATTTACTAGCAATTAAAGCTATATTCAAATTACAAACCAATCACCAAGTACATTCATAACACAAATGTAGTGTAATCAGTTGCACTATTATTCAAGTCCAGCACAAACAACTTACTAACATATGAGTCTATTTTGTATAGTTTATATTTGCTGCCACCAATTCTGCTTACCACAGTACCTGCCATTCACAGCCACTAAAGTGTATACTCCAGGTTTATGGTTATTTACATACTTTTTCATTTAACATATTTCTGCTCATCTAGGAGAACATCTCCAGTGGAGTTAGTTAAAGTGCATTGGGTCAAATTTTCAGAAGAACTGAGCACCCAGAACTCCAGTTAAAGTCAATGGAAATTGTGGGCATCAGAACCTTGAATTATTAATATTTAAATATTAATAAAGGAGGGGAAAGAGTGGTTCTATTTTGTGGAAAGTACTTCAATAGTCATTGAAGCAGGTATTTACACTTGCTTCTCCCATGTTGCCAAACAACATCCTAATCACCAGGCTATACATTCATTCTCACTCTCTGAATCTATATATGTATAATACTATTTATAGAGAGTGGAACAGCTTCAACAGACCCACTCAAGAATCTCCCTAAATTCCAAAGGTTAGGACTCTCCTCTACAACATCAAAATCCACTATTATACAGGTAATTCAATATAACTATCTAAATAATCCGTGTACAGTATCAGTTTTAAGACACTGCCATGAGTAAGTCAAAACATATTTACTAATGTATAATCTTTATATCTTTATATAAGAGGAAGAGATGCAATTTCTTAGTGCTTTAGTCATGTAGTTCTCAAGGCCTCTTATCATAGCCATGAATGGTCTAGCCATCTGGCATCATCAATCTAGAACCAGAAGGTTTCCAGCTGACTTACCCCTCTGCACCACTGCATTGCAGGGGCAGATAAGGGAACTGTAGCTAATGCCCCACTATTGGAGGCTACACCCACTGACTCAGCATTATCAGGAAATTAGCAGCAGATGGCGACAATATTTCCTATTCTTGTCTAACCCTTTGTCTGAGCAACTAGGAGCCATGCCTGTTACTGGCCAGACCTTCAAGAGCATGTTACTTTCCACAGACCTGGTTCCTACTCTTTGCTCTTGTTATCATACCTTGTTCCCATTTCCTAGCTCCTTGCATGGTTCCTTTTCCTTGCTCCTGTCATCTCACTCTCTCTCTACTTTCTGCTTCCTCATTCTAACTCCAATTACAAATAACTCCAACTCTGGCTCAATACATGGCCTAGTTTCCATTCCGGCTCTGAACCTTGGCGTCGCTTCAGACACTGATTCAGGCTTGACCTTGCCTTGGCATCAGACTCCAACTTTGACACAGGCCCACTGATTGGGGTGGGGTAGGCAGCAAAGGAGGCATCTGCCCTGGGGCTTGGTAATTCAAAAGGTCCCAGGGCATCCAGAGCCCCAGGCCCTTTAAATCATCACTAGAGCCCTTCATAGTGCACTCCAGGCAGGAATGAAGGATAGCAAGAAGGGTGGGGCAGCATGATCCAGGCAGCGCTGAGGTCTGCCTGCCCTCAGCCCCTCTCTCCTTCTTGGAACCCCAAGTCTTTCCCCTCCTTGGAACCCCAACTTGCCCAGGAGCCTGGCAATTCTGTCAGTCCCACTGCTTTGATGGGACTTGTAAAGGCAACTCTTGACTCACCCTAGCTCTAGTCACCAGGTCCAACTGCCCCTTGACTGCCTTGAATAGGTAACTGAATAGGAGCAACTGGAGAATCTTCCAGGCAGTGAAGTTTATGTTGAGCATTGTAAGATACTCCCTCTCCATAGGTGCCATGAATGCTCTCTTGAAGAATGTCCTATTACCCCAACAAACAAGAGTCTAGAGCCAAAAATCTAACCAATGTTTTCCACAGAGAACTACAGAATATTACCACCACATCAAAAATAGTGATGTAAAATCCTGTTTAATCTGTTAACTGGTTAAACGTTATGTTTAGCTGATTAACCTTTTAAATGGGATCCTTTAAGCAGGAGGTCACTCCAACTTGTGTGGTAGGCCCAGCTCCAGCCTACCCATTAACCAGTTAACTGATTAAAGCATCATCCTGCAATGGTGATGCTTACCAGTTAAAAGGCCATCCTGGATTATAAATGGATGTCACTTACACCCTTTATTACACATTTATTCTCATTAATGTTACATATTTGGCTGCATTTCAACAATAGTTCCCTTGTTTTGTGAAAGATGGACATAGAAAAATATGAATCATCTTAGGAAAGCGTTAAATTACTGCAAGTCTTCAAATGCCTTGACAAGAAGAAAATAATTAAACATTTATTGTCACCACATCTGGTAAACAGAAAAGTGCTTAAACAATGCAGACTTAAAATGAAAGTTAGTGCCTCCACATACAGGAAAGCATTAGCAAAAATAATATTGCATAATATCTTGTCACTTTCTCCTCTTAACTAGGAAACTTTGAAACACAAAGACTACGTCTAGACTGGCATGATTTTCCGCAAATGCTTTTAATAGAAAAGTTTTCAGTTAAAAGCATTTGTGGAAAAGAGCATCTATTTTGGCACGGATGCTTTTCCACAAAAGCACTTTTGGCAGAAAAGCATTCATGCCAATCTAGATGCACTTTTGCACAAAAAAGCCCTGATCGCCATTTTTGCGATTGGGGCTTTTTTGCGCAAAACAAATCTGAGCTGACTACACTGCCCCTTTTGTGCAAAAGTTTTTTTTGTTTGTATTTTGTTTGATGTTTGTATTGTGTTTTTATAATATAGTTAGCATGTATCCCAGCAACCTACTATAAATTCAAGAAAAACCTTGTAAAGATCATATTAATATTGAATGGTCAGTGAAATTATATTTGTGTTAGGGTTTTCTATTGAGACCATCGCTGTGGTATCTGAGGGCTTCTGATGTTTTTCTCTCTGTATATCAAGTTGCTTTGAGTAATCTGTTTTAGTCACTTCCTTGGTATAGGATGCTCAGCTTGATCTATCTTTTATTCATTCTCTCTCATCATCTCCTTTCTTCCCTGCTTTGGTTATGGTGGGAAAACTTTTTCAAAGAGCTTTTTCCTTTATATGTCTTCAAATAATGAATTTTGTCTAATTTTACTCTTCTCAATGTAAAAATTCTACTATCCAGTGCCCAGTGATAAAGAATACTGTACAGGTTCATAAATATGAGAGATTTAGCAGTGAAGTTTGTCATTTATGCCATGCTGGTAAGAGTACAACCTAAAAAATATTGTTTTAATCCCTTTAAGAATACACTGAAACAAAATACAGGACTATGTAGCACTTTAAAGACTAATAAACCATCTTGTTAGTCTTTAAAGTGCTACATAGTCCTGTATTTTATTTCAGCTATACCAGACTAACACGGCTACATTTCTATCACTAAGAATACACTGTTTCATGTAGAACACCCACTACGAATTGATGTTTATTTTATACCATAATTAAATATTACTTCATATATGGGATAAGACAATTATGTTTCTGTTATTTACATATTCTGCTTCAGATGAAACAAGACAGCTCTACTTTTTCCAAGTTCTATTCCCTTTCAGCATTAGTAATGTTTTCTGTGCTCTGTACTTCCGTTTTCTTGTACCCACGAGAAGGGTAGACTCATCAGCACATTCTGTTTGGCATTCATTCATAATTTTACACCTTTTCCTGGGAAATCCACTTCAATTTATAATTCTAAAGGTGTACCACTCACCACATATCAACTGGTTTTCTTTCAGAGTATGAAATGCCAGTCCACGTAAAGTACTGGGGTAAGCACAAACTGTTTCTTCTGCTATTCGAACTGAGGCATTTCTTGCCCACTGCAAAACCCATTTTAGATTACAATCACAGATGAGTGAATCAGTAGTGAAATGTCTAGAAAGACAAAAAAGGAGAGACATCAAAGGAACTGAATGCACTTTTGCAAAATACAATCATGAATACTGCACAAACTTAAATTCACAGTTAATTAGATTCATGCATCTAAACATAAAGACAGACATCATGTGACAAATGATATATGCATTCCAAAATACTAATTCCAATTCCTCTCTTAGGTACAATGTAACACCCTTTGACTTCAATGAGAATTGGGCTCCCCATAGTCCATATGCATGTAATTACAGCGACACTATTTGACTACTGCACCCATTAAATCTGTATCAGGTTTTGCACTCAGAGTTGAAATGATCCTACGCTATTACTTTGGATATTAAAAATTGTTCATACAGTGTGTCTACACTGCAATGAAAGACCCATGGCATGGCCATGGCTGGCCTGAAGCAGCTGATTCAGGTTCACTAGTTAGGGTTGCGAGGCTAAAAATTTCCAATAGATTTTTGGACAAACTCTTACCTAGGGGCTTTGAAGTCTTGTTGGAGGGTGGGGTGGTGAGGAAGGGGTTTGCTGTTAAAGCCTGACTGCATATATTGCAATGTTTAATCCTGCAGCCCAAGTCCTGTGAACCTGAGTCAACTGAGATGGGCTCTGAGACTCAGTGCTATGGTTGTGGTGGTGGTTTTTGTTTGTTTGTTGATTTTTGTTTATTTTGCAGTGTTGATGTATCCTCTAACACCATATAAATAATGTTTACATTTAAAAAACCTCTAATATGAGTATTTAATACATTCAGTAATGAATTATTAGAAATTCTCAAATGAAAATTATTTGGTATTAGTTTGTTTTTCCTCTTCTTTTCATATTACCATAAAAACAAAAGAAAATGATGACATAAAAAAGTACATTTTAAGTTATTAGAAACCAACAAAAGCCAGATTAATACAAATTAATACTGCAGTTCTGCCACACTGGTGCTAAAGAGTTCTCAAATTAGGACAAAGAGCGGAAAAGGGAACACACCATATGGTTTATGGCAGAGGCTCTCTAACCGTGGTCCACAGACTCCTGGTGGTGTGCAAGCTCCATTCAGATTCCAACACTGGAAGATTTCTGTTTGAAAATGAACTGATTCTTGGGAGAAAATGACATCAAAGAACATCTTGTTCTTCAGCAAGAGCTTAAGTAGTATCCAGTTGTTGGTTCAGTGTCTACTGGAACCAACAACTGGTTACATAATCCTTTCAGAATTGAAATCAGTGAGCTGCCCTCTCGTTTGACCAGGAAGGCTCAAAAATGCTTGCTGCCATTTTCTTGTGACGAAACATTGCAGTCACAATCTAAAAGATGTCTCCTAACTGAGTTTTGGATTCAAAGAACTGAAGAGTACTCAGAACTTGCACACAAAGTACTGCATTTTCTGATGCTATTTGCTACTGTGTTCCTGTACCTGTGGATTTTCACCACTTATTGCCCTCAAGTCCAAATACAAAAGCAGGATGAAAGCTAAAGCAGACCTAAAGCTAAAGCTGATAAATATTACACCTGACTTCCCTGAACTTTGCTCACAAAAGCAGGCATATCCATCACACTAGAAAAGTATGACTACTGACATTACAGTATTAGTTATGTGCTTTTATTATCAAAACCACTTTATAGTTAGCTAACTATACAAACAACATTTGAAAAGATCATTAAGTGGTTCACTGATACTCTTAGCAATTTTCAAGTGGGCCATAAAAAAAAATTGAGAATCACATATCTATGGTATCAATAGGGATTAATATGGAGTTGATATTTAGTTTCAGCCTTGATTACATATCTAGTTTTTTCATGTCAAAAGCAAAGAGAACACCAAGATACTTTAGCTACATTCATGAACTCAATATATAGCAACAATGGAGTTGTATGGTATCCAAAATTTAATTTTATATAATAAAGACATACTTACAAGGCTTTCAGAGCTAATAGTTCAGAAAAAAGTCCATTCATGAGACTTGAAAAAATATTCCCTGATAAATTCCTAGAATGGAAGAAATACACAATTACTACAAAAATAAAAGATGACAGAGTTTTTGCTGTTAACTTTTAAAAGAAAATGTTAAAACCTTGCTGCTTTCTTCCATGTGAAGAATAAATAAGATTTTCTTAAGGATACACATTTTTTTCCTGATGAAAGTCAATATATAATCAAATCAAACACCTATTTTCAACTTGCTTTCACAGCAGACACATTTCTATAATAAACATATTCATACTGGTTATAGTTCCAGTAATATTTTAAGAATTTAAAATTATAGTTATGGTATAGTGCTATTAACAGTTAGAGCAAGGTTGTTCTCTCATAAACCTATGTAACATGACACTTCAAAGTAATCCAGACCAAATATATTGATTGATTTAATACTGAGGAGCGTTAAAAGCACACACAACATACTAAATATACTATGTGTAAAATGAGACTAACTATAAAGCAAATTAGTTTCATATTCTAAGGTTGTATTATATCTTCCTGAAAATATTTTCAAATTAAACTTTAGAAAATGTAAAATCTTTCTGTGAACTACAAAAAGATCCAGCAGCATGGGATCAGTCCATAAAACAGCTTATTTTAATATCTGTTGTAAGAGGATTTGTCCACATAATTGCTTTGAAAATTTACTACTGTTTTAAGGAACTAGTCTGAACATCTATCTCCATTCTAAATAGTTCTAGTCACTGATTTTTAACTCTAGGCCTACAAGTATATTAATTGCCTTTTGCATAGTATAACACTATTGTTGTTAGGGCCATCCTTACTCATATGCAGAATATGCAGTTGAATAGAGCACCATACAATTTGGGGGAGCACTGGGTCTTAATGTTCACCGACTTGTCTCTTCCTATCCCTGTTCTGTGGCTCTGCTTCCTCTGGAGAGTATCTAGTTAACTTAACACTGAAAAAAGCCTGCCAGACCTATTAGCATAACACTAAACCCATGAAAGAGCCATTCAAGTGGTAATGAACCTATTTAACAGTCATTTGCCAACCCCAAATATATATTGTCAGTTTCTAGATTTACTGTGTTAGTCCACAGGACTTTAGTTTAAAATTTGTTTTTAAAATGTCATTAATGTGTTGCTGAGAATTATAAAATCACATCTCTAAAAACCATTGTTACCCCTACTGCCATCAGGAAGAGGGGCACCATTTTAATAGTTCTGCATAAGGCCCCATAAATCCTAAAGACAGCTTTGATTGTTGTTCTCAATACACTGTTAACGTTGAAGGCAAATGCCTAAATGTCAAGTCATATTCTTCACTGCTATACCAGTTAACTAAAAATTGATTTAACAATAAGCAACTAAGGTTTCCTGTCAGATAAAGCGTATATTTCTGGATTGCTGACAAATGTTCTTTTCTATCTATGCAAATATGTAAATGCCTGAAGCCTTCTGAATTTACATGACTGAATTCAAGATGGCTGAAAAAGTGTCTCAAAGGATTGTTCAGCAGAATATGAGCTGTCATCAGGAAGAAAATAAGTTGTATAGAAAAATAAAGATGCAAGTCTTTTTGACACAAAATTGATTCCCTCCCCTGATTTATGTTTCTGTTCTCTTTACAAAGTAAGGAACTCAAACTATACTGAAGGTCAGACTTAAGTTTAAAAAGCACTGTTTTAACAAATGATGCCTTTGGCGTGCTGCAAATAATCTGATAAAATCTCTGCAGTGAAATTTTTCATTGCATTATGTACAGGAACATGTGCACTTATGAGTTCCTGCCAGAAAGATGAGGAAGTATCACAGGTCACAGTTTCTGGAATTCTTTTGCCAAAACAATTTATTTTGGAAAGATATGACTTTTAGGGTGTTTATTCAAGAAAAACACACAGTGCATGGAGCCCATTAACAAATATGCAGTTGGATGATAATGTATAAATCCATGAAGATATCTGTATAAATGCTGTAAAGGTAGGAGATGATAAAACCCATTTCCATCTTACAAGAAATTTTGGTCCAATTTTGTGAAATGCTAAGTACCTTGCATATACAGCTCTCATAGTATAGCAGAAATTGCACCTTATTTTAGGCTTTGTTACAGAACATAAACGTTAAGTACTATAGGAATTTTATGATTCTTTGATGAAAAAATAAATTTATACAGAAAAACTAAAGCAATATTTTATTTGCCCTCTAAAGTTACATCTACATTGCATGGCTATTTTGGGATAACATAAGAATGGCCATACTGGGTTAGACTAAAGGTCCATCTAGCCCAATATCCTGTCTGCCGACCGTGGCCAATACCAGATGCCCCAGAGGAGGGATCACAACAAATAATCCTCATGTGATCCCTCCCCTGTCACCCACTTCCAGAGAAACAGAGGCTAGGGATACCATTCCTACCTATCCTGGCTAATAGCCATTGATGGACCTAACCTCCATGAATCTATCTAGCTCTTTTTTGAACCCTGTTAAAGTTCTAGACTTCACCACATCCTCTGGCAAACAGTTCCACAGGCTGACTGTGCGCTGAGTGAAGAAAATCTTCCTTTTGTTTGTTTTTAACCTCCTGCCTATTAATTTCATTTGGTGACCCCTAGTTCTTATTTTGTGGGAATAAGTAAATAACTTTTCCTTTTTCACTCTTTCTATACCAGTATCACGTCTACACAATCTATCTGTTATTTCAAAAAAAAAAAAAAATTCAAAATAATGAGAGTACTATTTTGTCATCCCGGTGAACCTCATTGCACGAGGGATAAAGAATGGCTCGAAATAGCATGTTATTTTGAAATTTGGTGCTGTGTAGATGCACCAAATTTCAAAATAAGCTATTTCAAAATAGATTCGAGGCAAGATACACAATTTATGTAGTGCAAATTGCTTATTCGAGTGTAGGGTGCTGTGTAGACACACCCTGAAGCAGCAGTTTTAAAGTATGGGTCAGGATCTCAAAGTGGGTTATGAGACCCCTATTTCAATGGGGTCACCAGAGCTGGCATTAAACTTGCTGGGGCTGAAACCAAAGATCTGAGCCCCACCACACAGGGCAGAAGTCTAACCCTGAGGGCTTCAGCCCTGTGCAGAAGGACTCAGGTTGCACCTCCCACCAGCCTAGGGCTAAAGCCCTCAAACTTTAGCTTTACCCTCTCTAGCCCCATAAGATTGGGCTTTATCACCCCTCCTTCCGACCCCGCCCACAGCAGAGGGGCTCAGTCTTCAATCCCCTTCTCATGGTTCTGTAGAAATTGTTGTTGTCAGAAGGGGGTCACAGTGAAATGCAATTTGAGAACCTTGCTGTAAAGCAAACCCTTAACAGTGACTTCAGTGATGTTAAGGCAAAAGAGCTTCCCAAGTACATGAAATGCTGATCTTTTGATACACTCTATATAAAAACAAATGACTTCAGGGTTAAGAGGTTTAATATCACCAAGTTTGACAAAGCTGCATTATGGATTACTTTTGAGTATCTGCTGGAGACGGAAGAAAAAGCCTGGTGATGTGTTGGAATGCAGTACTCACTTTAGACAAAATGAAGATGTAAAAGAATGAACTAAACTTTCCTTATGTCTATTCTTTTCGCATAACATAGATTGGATGACCTATATTCTGTACAATTTTAACTCTCATTAAATGTAGTTTTTGTTTGCTGATATCAATGGAAGTTGAGGGCACTCACAATCACGTAAAGACCATAATTATTATGCAGATGCCCAATACTCAAGGCAGTGGCAGCATGCTTACTGTTAGGCACATGCTTCAACACCTGGCTGAGGTCCTGTGGGATCCTGCAGGCCTAAGATTTGGCCTACACTACGGTAATTGAAATACTTCTGAATCACCTACCATCAAGAGTTTTCTGTTTTTCTTATTTGCTACTCTCACAATGAATATTTTCTTCCATGTTTTAATCAATTTTTAAAGATATACAACTAACTCTTCAAAAGCTGTAAGGTCAGCACAACAATTTTTCATGTTCTGTTTTGCCACAGCTTATTTTGCAAATTTGATGTTATCATTGCTATTTATGAAACTGACAGTGCACAAAGTGCTAAACTAGCCACAAAGAAACAGTCCCATCTCTAAGCTGCATAATAATTGCAATCTGAATAAAGACAGTTTGAAAACACATACATAGAATAGCGCTAATTGATAGCCTTTTTTCTTCCTTTTTCTAGTTATTTCTCATTCAAAAGCGGGAGCGATCTCAGCATTTGACTGAGGCCCTTGGGGGGTGGCTGTTTGGGTAACACAGAAGTGAGGTTTGTGGAACTGGAAAGAGGGAGGGCACAATGGGCATTTGAGTAGACAATGTATTCCTGGCATAAGAACAGCATTGATGAAAGTAGAAAGATTAAAGTGATGAGAAGATAAAGGAAGAGGCAAGGTGAGATTAATTAAATGTGGGAAGAGGTTGAAGGTGGAGGGAATAAAAATAAGAGAAATGCAGGCAGGGTAGATTTCAGTGGATAGTTTCTTGGTACCACTGCAGTAGTGTCAATTGGATTTCCGACACGTGACTTGTTTTGTACTTTATCTCTGCAGAGTACAAAGTGATTAGCCGCGTCAAAGACATTAACAAAGTCACAAGAGAATTTATTATATGATATTATCATAAAGCGAACTACTGATGATGATTCAGAGTCAGGATGAAATATAAATCAGATGTACTTTAATCAAATAATTGCAAGTAAACAGCAAGGTATGTTTCATATTTTTAAAAGGAAGATACAGGAGTAATTTTTGTCAAAGCATGTTTCAGGCTAGAACATTTTATAGTCTAAGGGGCCAATTTATCCAAGCTCATCAAAACATACTCTAATATATCATTAAAGTTATATCCACAATCTTCTGCTGCTACTCATACTTAGTGCTAAGTAGAACAGGTGTTTAAATTATTAAGGCCGCATTACACATAGAAATCCATTTGCATACATGGTTCCTGGAACATAACATTGAAACATGACCCTTGAGAAGGCCAAAAGGAAATATGAAAGACTTTTTACATTCAATTATGTCACTTACAATCATATTTAGGATTTAGGATATAAGCAACTCGCCAAAAAATAGTATGAACAAAGGATAAACATACAAGCCAGGAAAGCCAAGCCAACAGATTAGCGAGTCATGAGAAAGCATCTTTTGAACTATGTGGAATATAGCCAGCTACACCTGCCCTAAAACATGAATATATGCTCTAGGATCATTTTGGTACTCTTCCACTTTTGCAAATTCATCAACTCAATGTAAGTGAAAAACCTGGATCAGTCTCAAGGAAAATAATCACAAAGCATTGACAGGCAGTGATAAATCCTGGAACAGCGTGAACTTTGGATTTCAATACTTAACCAAAAGTTCAACTCCTATTTATTGAAAGTAAGAGGCTTTTCTTGCACAAGCTTTGGACAAAATCCTCCTTCTATGGGTGCCATTAAGAGGTTTAAGTTGTGTGTGTGTGTGTGTGTATTCAATAATTGTGCTTGAGACCCATACTAGCTTAAACATAGCAGTTATCAATGAATTTATTAATCAAAGCAAGTCTGATGTTTGGACAGATCTAAAATAACTGTCTATCCTTTCTGGTAGTGATGAGACTATACTATACTATGGCCCTTGTATTTCAGACCCAGGAGTCAAAATTCTCATCTGGTCAATGAACAAACAGTCTTTTCACTTCTGTTTTGAAGAACAACTATGAATCTCGTAATTAAACTAGTTAAAGACCTTTGCATTACTGATGGCAACTCAGACAATTATTTCAGGGCAGACCAAGTTCTCCTCCCTAATTCGAATGAAGGATTTGAACACTCATGTTTCTGGATATGGGTATGCACTTTGTATCACATGATGAAAAACGAATATGAAATGAAACCAAAAGATGGCAGTGTGCCAGACTTCCTGCAAAGTAAATCAAAGGGTAGCACTAACTCTTAAAAGACTTTGAATTATATTAATCTAAATGAAATATATTCTAATATCCTTTATTTCACCTCTTAGTTATGCTTTTAAATATTGTTAGCAGAAGATGGCTACAGATTTACTTTTCTCTCTTTCCAATAGACTTATGGCTCTCTCTACTGGTTCTAATAATGGCCTACAAATTATCCCTTTGTTCTTTGTCATGCTAAGGTAACAAGAGACCTGAGTTTCCACAATAAATAGTTGTAGCCATCAAAAAGCATTTACGTGATTTCCACTTGGCTGCTTCAGTTACCTGGACCACGCTTGATTGCTTTATCAGTGCCAGTTACTAGTTTAAGGACTTGTCACCTTTGCATCACTTGCTCATTTTTACTGCTTCAGTGCTTTAAAAATGTGTATATCAGCACTACAGTTATGCTAAATAAGTGTTTCTACACAACTCTTCTACAATATAGCTGTCTTGTGCTCCTCAGTTGACTAGTAAACATATTTGCAGTTACATCAATGGCAACTGCACTACCACCAGACAATTTTCTGAATTTCGAAGAGGTGCTGAACAAATGAGAGTCTAAGAAGTATTCATTCATGAACGGTATAGAAAACCTCAGAGTGCTCTCAAGATTCAATAGTTGACCCCAGCATAGAATTAGAAGGAACTGCACTATTCCCACCTTCTGGACCACAGGTAAAACAGAGGTCCAGATCATTTGTGATACCTAAAAAAAAATATCCTGACACTGTTCACAAGAGTAGAGTATTAACCTCAGTGTTCCAACTTCATTATGCTAACATGAATAGTCTTGGCAATTTCAAATAGATACCATATTCCTTACTTGTGCCACATTGCTGCATAATGAAAGAAGCTGGCACAAGCTACCTCAGAGGGCTTTTCTTGGAGAGAGAGGAGAATTCTATATATCCTGTACATTATTTATTTATTTATTTATTTATGTAAATATTTATTTAATGGGACTATTTATATTATTTATAAAATATAAGAAGTTATATTCTCAAGCCCACTAAAGTCAATGAGTGCTAACTGGTGGATCACTTTAAAATCAACTAGCAAACCGATGGCACCAGAGACTAATAAATATATTAGATCATGAGCTTTCATAGGTAAAACTCACTTCTTGGGTACAACATAAATGTAAAATATAGTTTTATGTTCAGAATATACCTTACATTCACACCTAAGAACTAAGATTTGAGAATAAATTATTTATTTCTTATTGGTTACTCAAGACAGCAAACTCCCTAAATTTCCTTCAGCACATGCATAAACTCTATTAGATGCCACAACACATTCCCTTTAACTTTAGAATGCTTTAGTTTTATTACTAAATCAATAGCTTTTACAAGAAGAACATAAGAATGGCCATACTGGGTCAGACCACAGGTCCATCTAGCCCAGTATCCTGTCTTCTGACTAGCCAATCACAGATACCCCAGAGAGAATAAACAGAACAGATAATAACCAAGTGATCCCTCTCCATCACCCATTCCCAGCTTCTGACAGATTACGGACACCATCCCTTCACATCCTGGATAAAATATAGTTCCTTTATTAAATGAGGTAACCCTAAGCTCGGAGTTTCTACAACCTTAATGGAATTTATCATTACATAAAAATGTCATGAAATTCAGGACTGATTGATACACATGTACAATGAAGTGATTATGCAAGTTAAATTAATAGCAAATAGGATGCTGGCTGCTTCCTTAAAATTGAGCTGCCTAAATTAATATTCCCAGAAGAAACCCAACTTTAATTTCTACTAATTTTTTCTGAACTACCACTTTTTCTGAACTACCATTTTGAGTCTTCACTGTGTTTTATTGCATATTTAAGATGATAAAAGCCATCTGTAGTGAATATAAACAATTTAACATTATGATTACCAATATTTGGGATTATCATTAGCATGTTTCATCTGCATTGAGTTTTCAAGCTATGCAAAATGAAGGACATATTTTAAATGTTTATCATCTGCTTCTTTTCAGTATGAAAATTAGGCTTTCATTTGCATTCTTTGTAGAGTACAGTCTTGACAGATAATTTGGCTAATATTATTATTACATATAGAAACTATGTTAGAAGAATGTTAAGGCTGCAAAGTCAAGCCCTAAAAAGCAGAAATGGATGACTATTTTAATGATATTTTTCAATTAAAATAGACATTTTAATGAAAGATTTTAATCAAAGAAAAATTTGCCTTGTTAATATTTTTCAAAAAACCTGAAAAGTTTTTCTTCATTTTTTCCCTATTTCCTTTTCTTCTTCCAACACCCCTACAAGGTTTTTAATGGAAAAAAAATTGAAAATGGGGGTTGGAGAGTAGGAAGGGAAAATAGATCTATCCCCAATTTTTTATTACCAAAATTTCACCAAAAAGAGGATCCTTTTTTAACCCTGAGGAAAGGAAATGATTTTGATTTTTTTGAAAATTTTAATGAAAAAAAATCTTACATTTTCATCTGCTCTATTCAGATGTTAGGAGGTGCCAAAATTAAAGTTGTTCTTGTAAACCATACTCTTGTTCGGTTAAGCCATGTTTACACTGGGATGGTTTGGCCACAAAAGTGCTGTTGACATGCAAAAATCAGCAAGAGTAAAAAAAATCAAACTGATTTTTCTGCCTCCCATTGTTGACATTTCATGGCCACTTTTCTAGCTCCCCTGTCAACAGATAGGGCAAAGCAATGTAGGTAAGCATCCCACAGTGCAGTGTTGTGGGGAGGCAGAGCTGATCCCTGTGCTTCTTGGGATTCTTTCAGAGTTCTCCCACTGCACACTCAGCATCATGAGTAGCTCTGTGAGATCTCAATACAGGCAGTCCCCGGGTTACGTACAAGATAGGGACTATAGGTTTGTTCTTAAGTTGAATTTGTACGTAACTCGGAACTGGCTCCAGATTCAGCCGCTGCTGCTGAAACTGACCAGGGGCTGACTACAGGAAGCCTGAGGCAGAGTTGCTCTGCCCCCGACTTCCTGGAATCAGCCACTGATCAGTTTCAACAGTGGCTGAATCTGGAGCCTGGGACAGAACAGCTGGGGCGCTGCCGGGTAGGTCCCCCCAGGACCAACCCGGCAGCACCCCAGCTGCTCTACCCCAGGCGTCCACAACAAAAGCCTGGTCTGCTGGGGTAGAAAGAGAAAAGGTTTATTTTTGCATGTAAAATTAGTTTAAATGCACAAATATGCCTCATTTTAAAATCCTTTTGAGACAGTTCAGTCAACACGAGCGATAGACAATTTCTTATTCTCTCAATTGCAATATGTTAAAGCTTTTATTAATTACTACAAAATGGTATTATACTCACAATTTATGAAGATTGGTAAGGCCCACAAACATTTCTGAGGTTAGACATCCAATTCTATTATTGGAAAGATCCCTGAAATAAAAAAAATTAAAAACCATTACTAATGTATATACCTACATAGTCAGAGAGAGTTAAGATCTTAAAGAGTTAGAAACAAATGAAAGAATAACTATATATTTATAATGTAACAGATTTTAATTTAACTCATTGAATAGCTTTTTTATTTTGATTATATTTGCATTGTTATGGATCGCTCTTAACAGTTAAACTTTCCTGTAACAAATTGGATTGAATTTTACGTTAAATGCTTTGTAAATGAGTGTCATGTCTCCAGAGGTCTCATACAAAATATAATCAGGCTTCATCTCACAGCAATCATATTTAACACTTAATAATGAGAAAATGGCATGTATTTTATAATTTGCTGCATAAAATCTCTCTAGAGCTCTGACCGAACCTTAAGTATCATCCAGTTTTCCCATTATTAAGTTGTTCCACACTCAAGATATCCTGTCATTGCCAACATTCCTCCAGCTGAGGAAGACTGGATGAGAGTTTTGAAGCCATCAATGCCACTCTTTGCACTGCTCAAAAATTACATTTCTGATTAATTACATTATATTGCTTCCTCTGAAGACCAAGAATTTTGAGAGTGGCCAAACCATAATTCTGGATCTAGATTTCAAACATCCCAAAGATTCAGAGATGTTTGTGTCCAGGAGAATGTCTTGACACCCTGGGTTACAAGAGGGAAAAAGATTAGGACTGCAAAATGGAGCACCCCCATTCCACATGTTTTTAACAAATAAGCCATGAATGTCTTATTGGCAGTCCTCATTAAAAGTTATAACAAGCAAAGTTTTAAAAGCCCCACAACAACAAAATATTGTAAGCTTTCATTATTATGCTCATTTATACCCTAATTTCAAAGCTAACTTCTACATAGCTGACTAATGATCATAAGAGAAAGTATAAAACACTAATTAATAGTGGTCATTAAACCAATTCTGTAAGTTATAAAACCAGGGTGCTGTAAGTTATAAAACCACGGTGAGGATAGTTCAGGAAGCAGAATGAATGTCACCAGTGAGGTGTTTTTTTGTGGGTTTTGTGTTCCTGGATTTCTTCATCACTATTACCCTTTTTCCATATATACAGAGGTGCCTCTGATACAACACAGAGAAATATAGATGTAAAAGGGGAAGATACAAGAAGCTGGATAAAAAATTCACAGTAGTCTCAAGTGATGGAAAAGAGGAAACATCAATTTCTCAGATTCAAGCAAAAGAACATAATTCAGCAAAGTTTCTGTCTACATTTCTTGCAATTTACAAATAATATTAATCTGACCAAATTAACATAAACAAGACAGCTTTTATGTCTGTAGAGCACAAAGTAGGGAGTGTTTGGCTTTTTCCAAAAGAGTATATCAACCACTTTGCAAACTCTAATCCTCAGGATTCCAAAATATACTTTCATGATTATAACCCAAATGTCTCCCTCCTCTAAAAAAACTTCCCCCAAAATACACTGTCTGCCATAGTAGAGTCTGTTCATAAAGGTACTGATGGGATGGGCCGTAGCAGGTCTGTGGGACCTACTCTGGGTTATCTGTCACACTAGAATGATAGCATGAGGCGGAGTCATATGATGTGGACTGAAGTGTCCAGAAGAGCATATACAAGATTACATGCTACGTAATTCATAACCATACCAGGGTAAACTTTTAAGAGGCAGCTATAAGGGTCCTCTCACCATTTTGAACATGACATCTGTGAGAAAGGAATCTTTTGCTGCATCATTTTAGATTTTCCACCCTATTTGTATTTGGGTCCAGAGCCTTCTAACTTCCTGACTTGGTTTGTAATTTTAACTTACACATTTTTCAACTGTGGTGTTTTTTTTTTTTTGTGAGATAAGGGGTATGATCTAATCATTTTTCAAATCAACATAGCATTTTACAACATTAAATGTACTGTGCATGGGAGGTAGATTGGTATTGCTTCAGATTTTGTGCCACCTTTCTCTGTCCCCATATTTTTTCCTCTTATAATCTACAATACATTTCCAAAATAAGAAAACGAGAGTAAGAATTTGAGGAACGAGATGCCATCTTGTAACTAAATCCTCAGATTCTTGTCAAGCCTCCTGCCAAAATTACTGAAATTACAGGGCATCTTTTAAAATTCTGACTGTATTTCATGTAACAATTTAAAAAATGAGAATTTGGGAAAATCAAATACTTCTGTATCTTCTTACTAGACAATGAAAATATTCTTGGGCAGCTAAACATTTCAAAGTAATTTTTAAATATAGCATAAGCTTTTCTTATACTTCTCAATTATTAGCTGGCCTACTCCACAAAAAGCAATTTGTATAACAATAATAATTGTAATTCATTTTTTTCTACTGAAAAGATCATTATAATGAAAACAAG
Organism: Pelodiscus sinensis; assembly: GCF_052426305.1. Classification (NCBI taxonomy): domain Eukaryota; kingdom Metazoa; phylum Chordata; order Testudines; family Trionychidae; genus Pelodiscus; species Pelodiscus sinensis. Next base: position 44,133,108 of record NC_143059.1, read on the forward strand.
CATAAAAAACACATCAGTACTTTTCCTAATACATAAGTGTCACTGGATTGTCCAGGAATTCTGTAGTTTAATTTAAAAAAAGAAAAAGAGCAGCCAAATTCTAATGTTACTTGAACAGAACTTTATCTGGAATCAACGGAAATAATGCCTAAACAAAGATTGAGTGGGGATTTCAGAATATGACCACTGTATATGGCAAAAATGGGTAACAAAAGAAGATTTCACCCAAAAGAAAACAAATTGAAAAACTAAACTATCTTGACATCCCATTCATGTAGTTCTTGAGAAGAGACGTGCTGAAGTAGGATATTTCTAACAAAACTATAGCACATGTATCCTCTTCTTAGTCTATATAATAACAAATGCTATTTTCAAAATATGTTGCATAAGCTGGCAGTAACTGAAATCTGTTCACTGTAAACTATTTTTCCTAATGAAACATTAGCAAAGAGAAAACGACAGCTTGCACCAGCTTGCTACACAAGTCTCAATTGAGCTGTATTTAGACTCAGTTTGCTACATGGTACAAAAATCTGGTATTTATTTTTAGTTATCAAATATTTACATTTCTTTTAATTGATTTTTACAGAAAACAAATACTCCTCTGTTAAAGAAATTAGTCCCACATTTTTGTGCTTCCCAAAATTTATTTTTTTGTGTATCCATTATTTTGTATTAACCCATAGGGTAACACAATTTGCCACTGTAAATAATGAATTCTAGAGATAAAATCAGTTCTCGGAAAGGGTTATGCACAAGAGAAATTGTTATTTTTTATAGGACATGGACAGCTTGCAATTTGCCTGGCTCACTCACTGTAACTGTCTCATTCAGCTGCCTCTGTTACAATAGCTTCAGCTGCTTACATATGAGAAACAATAGGAAATGAATGCAAGTACAAAGTAATTACAGCACTGAGAGTTCAGTAAAGTATTTTTTTAAAATGTAGAGCTAGTTCTGATTGATTTTGTGCAATGATCTTCTATTATGCAAAAACATTCTCCGCCTGCATGAGAATGGAACAAATCAGTACCAAACATAGCATATACATCTTTTTAAAGACTGGTATGGTAAATCTCAGGATTTCTGTAGCTACAGCTTCTGCTAGAGAGTCTTTTTCCTAACTGTCCCATTTCCTAATATGTTCTGCCTTCTTTGATTTCTCTTTTGCTGTCAACCAGTCACTTTCTCAAAATGTTCTTTGTGACTCAGCAACATTAGATCATGGCTTTTACAGGTTACCCATTCTTCCCACAAGAGGTCAGGGTTGTGTTATTAGATTATATGACCGCACCAGTAATTAACATTTGTTCATATAATTGCATGTAAATACAATGTAATTATCTGTGTATGCAATACAAAACACAAATTTTAAAAATAGAGATAATAATTAAATAGATGTATATTATTATATAACATCTATTTTTCATAATACTGCCACCCATAAACTCCAAATGAAGAAGTTACACAGTATCGGACTCATGAACGTAACTTCATTCACCAATCTTTGATATAGACTGAAATTGCTATTTACAAGACCTATAAAATTAGCAGAAATTGAAGCCTTATATTAAAGCTAAATATTGTTAGTTGAATATGCTGTTAGGGAAATAGTGAGTTAAGAATTTAATTGTACAGACCAAAATGTACTTAACTCATCAAATTAGTAGGAAAGTATTATTTTAAAACCTGACTTCAAAAATACAGTTATCACATGATCACCAGTATTCAGAAGGATATGGTATATAATATAACTGAGAATAAATATGAAAAAAAGACAGTGGAGTGGACTTGATCAAGAAGAAATTGGTGAATTTAACTTCTTCACAGCATACAGAATCTTCCTTCTAAGGAAATTGCTTTATAAACCTGGCCTATGGTACCAAAAAGGTAAAAGTGGACTTCATAATAGAAAAGTACACAGAATTTTTCTTTTAATATATCAGTCAGTCATTAACAAAGCATTTTTAAAACAACTTCTCAGCCCCAGACTTGCTTATTTAGCATTTAAATGGGGTGTTTTCTTTGTTAGAAGACAAAGATATTTTTAAACACACAAAAACATGCCCCCAAACAGAGCAGAAAATAAAATAAGACCCATGTAGAAGAAAAAAGATTAAAAGAATCTAAGTACAATATGTGATTTTATGTCCTTTGCTCAAAGTCCTCATGTTATTATTGCTTGGTGGCATGCTCAAGTTCCCCCAAGGACAGAAATGTCAATATGAACACAATTTGCAGGGTAATTCAAATGGAATTAATACTTACAAGCGCTTCAGTTCTGAAAGTCCAAGGAAGGCTCCAGGCTCAATAGTGCTAATCAAGTTATTCTTCAGATCTCTAGAGATAAATAATAGGAGGAGCAATTCATTATCACTTTACCTTGAATATGATTCTCATACATGAACAGAAGAACAAAAAAGATAACATTCTAAGGCTTATCCTGATTTTTATTTGGTTTCACTCAGAACAAGAGTGCATATACAGAAAAATATTACCACAATGGCGTGCAGCAAAATTAATTTTATTTAAAACAAAAGGTAATTTAATTTAAATTTCTCCAAATGAGTTTGCCAGCTTTACCACTCGAAGGAAAATGCATTAGTCAACAGAATATTTTAAAGTGAGTGAAATAATTAGATCAGCCAATAGGTTTCCTTATTTATTGTGCTGTTTACTTTTACACTCAAAACGTACACTCTTCCTTCCCATCTACAGAAAGCAAACCAACTAGCTTTGGCACATATACAACTTCTCATATTTGGCAGACAGGTGCTTCACTGTGTACTTGGTAACTATCCAGGGGATCAGATTTTGTAGCAGTAAAGAATATTTTAGTAGCATTAGTAACCTCATCTGCTACTGGCTCATTACTTGAGGCAGTGATTCTGCTCTCAAATAAATCCCTTCTGAGATGTATTATGAAATTTTTTCATGCTTTCCAGGATTTGGACTCTGAAGAGAGTTTAGGGGATAATTAGAAAGGCAGGTATAGGGGATTTTTGCTGTAAATTCTTGTAGATTCTTGGGGTTCATCTTTAAAATAGTTTGAAATTCATATTGGATAGCTGGCATTCAGGGCTCGTCTACACTATTGCACTGATGAAGATGTGCCACATCACACAGGAGTAGTGGGTTTTTTCACACTCCTGAGCAATGTTTTTTCACACATATAAGTTGTATCAATTAGGCTCTAGTGTAAACCAGCCCTCAGACTAGCGAAAACCAGTATGTTACAGTAGATACACTGCTTCTGACAGCACCAGTATGAGTCACCTTAGTTATGGCTTTCTATTGTATTGCAAACATAGTACATATTATGAAATCTTGGAACCACTGAAATCAACAGAGATTTTGCCATTGGCTTCAATGGGGCCAGATTTCACTCAATGCTTATCCTTATTAGGACATATTTTCAAGGGTGATCCACACATGAAAAAACTTTTTGTACCTTTTGCTAACTATGTAAGTGAATCTTTACATTTGCTGTTTCAAAAAGGCATTGTATGTTAGTTCTGCTTAGCTTTAATGCTAGTGGCCCATTAATTCTCTGTCTCCCTTATAGTCCTTAGTCACCTGCTGACTGAAAGCCCGCCCACCAAGTTCCCCACAAGGAATTCTAGTAATTTTTACATTCATGAGCATTTGAATTTGGTGCAAAAACATTTTATATTGATATTGTTATGCAGTAAAAAGCAAAGCTATCGGGTGAAGAACAATAACATTCAGTCATTACTGGAGAAGATTGAAGGAGGAGTGAATGCCTTGCAGCATTTCTACTATTCATCCTTCTCTTCAACCTGCAAAGCTTATTTATGTAGTCATTTGCTGACGTTATAAATAAAAAGCTGGGCCAAATAATCACATTGTGATGAGTCCTGCAGCTAATAAGCATAGTCAGCTACAAAGTTTACAACAGTTCAGTTTACAAACAGCACATAAGCAAGAACTGAATATTCCAATATTCATATTTACTCCAATATTCACACTGTCAAAGATACTGTTCATGGTTAATCATAGTTCATTTTTGTCAATACATTTTATGTATTGATGATTTATTTATATGAACATAGCAATAATGTGACCAGACCCAGATCTGCCTACATATAAATATGAAAAAAATGTGAAAACACCACCTTTAAAATGAATATTAGCTGGTACTGCTTATGTTTAATCTATAGTGTCATCATTATACTTTTAAGACTCTATTGCTCATCTCCTTGTTATCTAACTCAGGCATATAAGAGAGTGATCAGAGAGAGCGTGGGGCCCTTACTAGATGAGGGAGGTAACCTAGTAATGAACAATGTGGGAAAAGCTGAAGAACTCAATGCTTTTTTTGTGTCTGTCTTCACAGACACGGTCATCTTCCAGACTACTGCACTAGGCAGTGAAGTATGAGGAGATGGGTAGTGTGACGGGGCACGCGGGCCCCGCACTGGGAGCCTGCCGGGAGGCGCCGAGCGGGGTGACGGGGCACTCGCGCCCCGCACGGAGAACGCGCCGGGAGGCGCCGAACAGCCACACAGGGGGGCGGAGAACACGGCCCAGCCCGCCGCGGTGGACTCCCGGAACGCGCCGGCAGCCGGCGCGGGGAGCGTCGGGAGGCAGCAGGCGCCGCCCAGCAGGGCCCTAGAGGGAGGGGCCGGGGAGGCGCAGGGGGATGACGTCGCGGGGGAAGGGCGGCCAGGAGGCGTCGCTCAGGAAGTGACGCAGGAGACGGGGAAAGGAGCCGGCGGGGGATTTAAACTCGGGGGCTGGCACGGCACAGGGAGGACGGTGGATGGAGCAAGGGGAGGAGAAACGGAGGGAGAGGTGAGGCAGGAGAAGCCAAGAGAAGTGGGCCGGGAGGCCTGGTGGAGTAGGAAGCGGCCCAGGGCAGGGTCGTGGAGCCCGTGAGCGGGTGTGTTTTGGGGCACTCCCCCATCCGCTAGGGAGGGACCGCGGGTCCCTGCCGTTAGGGCCCTGGGCTGGGGTTCGGAGAGGGGGTGGGCCCGAACCCCCCTACTCTGCCGGCAGGCCGATCCAGCTCGGGTGTAAACGCGATCTTGCGGAATAAAAAAGGGCCCCCGGCCTAGAGGGTGGCTACCCAGGCCTAACCTTCTGTGGTCAGATCGGCCGTTAGTGGACTCCGAGGAATGAACCAGTTTACAGGTAGACCTCAGTGGAGAAAGAACAGGTTAAAAATTATTTAGAAAAGCTAAACATAAACAAATCCATGGGTTGGGATTTAATGCATCCGAGGATACTAAGGGAGTTGGCAAATGTCATTGCAGAGCCTTTGGCCATTATCTTTGAAAACTCAAAAATGGGAAGAAGAACAATCCCAAGAACTACAGACCAATCAGCCTTACCTCAGTCCCCAGAAAAATCATGGAGGAGATCTTCAAGGCATCCATTTTGAAGTACTTGGAAGAGGGGAATGTGATCAGGAATAGTCAACACGGATTCACCAAGGGCAAGTCATGCAAGACCAATCTGATTAGCTTCTCTGATGAGGTAACTGGCTCTTTGGACATGGGGAAGTCAGTGGATGTGATATACCTTGACTTTAGCAAAGTTTTTGATATGGTCTCCCACAATATTCTTGCTAAAAAGTTAAGGAAATATGGATTGGATAAGTGGACTATAAGGTGCATAGAAAGCTGGCTAGATTGTCGAGTCCAAAAGGTAGTGATCAATGGTTCAATGTCTTATTGGTGGTCAGTTTCAAGTGTAGTGCCTCAAGGATCTGTTCTAGGGCTGGTTTTATTCAACATCTTCATTAATGACCTGGATGAGGGGATGGATTGCACCCTTAGCAAGTTTGCAGATGACACTAAGTTAGAGGGAGAGGTAGATACATTGGAGGGCAGAGATAGTGTCCAGAGTGACCTAGACAGATTAGAGGATTGGGCCAAAACAAATCTGATGAGGTTCAACAAGTGTAGAGTCCTGTGCTTGGGATGGAAGAATCAGGCTGGGGACTGACTGGCTAAGTAGCAGTTCAGCAGAAAAGGACCTGGGGATTACAGTGTATGAGAAACTATATATGAGTCAACAGTGTGCCTTTGTAGCCAAGAAGGATAATGGCATATTAGGTTGAATTAGGTGGAGCATTGCCATCATATCTAGGGAAGCGATTATTCTCCTTTATTCGGCCCTAGTGAGGCCACATCTGGAGTACTGCATCCAATTCTGGGCCCTCCACTATAGAAAGGATGTGGACACATTGGAGAGGGTCCAGCGGAGGGCAATAAAAATGATTAGGGGCTGGAACACTTGACCTACAAAGAGAGGCTCAGGGATTTGGGCTTATTTAGTACGCAGAAGGGAAGAGTGAAGGGGGATTTGATAGCAGCCTTCAACTTCCTGAAGGGAGGTTCAAAAGAGGATGGAAAGAGGCTGTTCTCAGTAGTGAAAGATGGCAGAACAAGGAGCAATGGTTTCAAGTTACAGTAGGAGAGGTCAAGGTAGGATATTAGGAAAAACTTTCACTAGGAGGGTGGTGAAGTACTGGAATGGGTTACCTAGGGAGGTGGTGGAATTTCCATCCCTAGAGGTTTTTAAGTCTTGGCTTGACAAAGCCCTGGCTGGGATGATTTAGTTGGGGTTAGTCCTACTTTGGACAGGGGGCTGGACACGATGACCTCCTGAGGTCTCTTCCAGCCCTATGATTCTATGTCCGTTTTCTTGCTTTCTCAAGTCCGATATAGATTAGAACGTGGATGAAAGCATCTATAGCCAGGCAAGACACAGATGATATCTATTAGTAAGGGACACACCCTCAAGTAGGCTGTGATCTTACCTTCTAGTTTTGTCACTGTGGTTTGCAGTCTAGGGATTAAATGGATTCAGCATTAGCCAGAACTGCCATTTCCCTCTTCAGTTGGCCAAAAAGAATAGTATAAAATACAGATATTCCTCCAGACTAGACTATATCTATCAATCAATCAATCAATCAATAGGTAGATGTTAAGGTTAATTAGCATGAGTTTATTTTCTTTTAGTGATCCTGTGTTATCACCAGGTATAAACTTCAACCAGTACCCAATTCTCTTAACTCTCCAAAATAAACCTTGCAGCCTACTGAACTCTGTCCACAAACAGCAACATCAGGAGTTCGCTTTCTCCAGTCAAAACAACTAAAAATACCTCAGTTACTTGAAGGAGCAACTTTCTGCCTGCTTCATATAGTCAGTCTAACCATTACAGTACTCTATACACCAGGGGTGGCCAACCCATTCTGGGCAAAGAACCAAGATAGCTGAGGGTGGCGGGGGGGGGGAAGCTCTTAAAAAAAGGCTCTGTCCCTTTAAGAAACCTCATTTAAACGCGTTTTGAGCTTTTTGGGCCACAGCATCTTTTTGCCACCATCTTTTTTTCTGCAGCTTTCATGGCCGCGCCGGATGGCTACCCTGCTCAGGTCAGCACAGGGAGCCGGGAGGAGAGGGCCGTTTTTGGTGGTGCAGGGGTGGCTTTCGAGCCATGGGGGGAGGGAGGTCTTCGTGAGGGAAGAGGGAGGTAGAGACACATGGGGATCGCGAGACTTGGGTTGGCCACGGCTGCTATACACAAATAAATGTGAATAGTATATAGCAGTTTCATCTACCATAGAAGTCCACTTTGAAACAGAATAGACTAACAAGAACACATCACAACACTTGGAGCCGGCCTTAGGATTTATGGGGCCCTATGCAATACTAAAACTGGAGCCCATATGCCTGACGGCAGCCAGGAAGGGGGTAATGATTTTTTAGAAAGATGATTTTATAATCTTCAGCAATGCACTAATGAAATATTTTAAAGCAAATTTTAAAACAAAGGTCCTGTGGACTAATACAGTAAATTCAGACCATATATACCTGGAGGTTGGCAAATGCCTGTTAAATGGCTTGATTACCACTTGAATGGCTCTTTCACAGCTTCACAGTGTTCTGCTGATAGGTTTAGCAGGCTTTTTCAGCTTTAAGTTAACTAGGTACTCTCTGGAGAAAGAAGAGTCTTAGAAAAGGATAGGAAGAGGCAGGTGGGAGGACATTAACACTCAGTGGGGGTCTTAAATTTTCAGGTGCTCTATGGAGTTGCACATTCCACATAAGAATGGATAACAATGGCCCTGCCAATGATTTGCTTTTTACATTATTTGCCAATTCATTTCAAATATGGAATTCAAGTTGCTGATTTTAACCTGTAATGCCATACGTGATATACAAGTTACCTAGCTATTTGAAGAGGAGATCTTTTCTCATGATTAACAGTAACAATGGCTAGTAACAAATCTAAAAGAACCAGAATGGAGACAACATTGTTAATGGGGGTAGTATGTCAAAATGGAAAAACAGATACTAGGTTCTAGTTTTTTTTTACATATGCTGTGTATTTTCCCGTGGAAACTTTTTTCTGCTTCTCGGTAACTTTTGAAAGCCCATAGCAATAACAAGCATAAATCTGAACCATCATCTGTAGGCATTAAAAAGCTGAGTCTAATGTTAGTAAAAAAATCATACCATTTCCAGGAAAACTGTCTATCATTTCGATGACCAACCTAGGCCATCTACTCCCCTTATTTTAGAAATGATACTAAAATTTGATAGGTCATTTTAATGACATCCTTTCCCAGAATACTGTAGATATATTATCCACAGTCCCTGGTACCATATTAGTAAGTATGTTCTTCTTGTGATTATTCCATAATGTGTCAGTGTACTGATAACTTGATCTTCTCCTATCTAGCCCCCGCTGGCAACTATCTATAATCCTGTTCAAATAAATGTGACAATTATTACAATTGCATACCATTTATATTTCTTATTTCTGAAATAGGAATGTTACTTTATTACTACTTCTTTATCTTTAACTGATATTTTTGTTTCAAACAGAATGAACTTTTCAAAAATATTAAACCTGCTATTTTCTAATTTAGCTAAAGCAGTTGGTTATATTGAAGCTTTACAGTCATCAGTCTCCACTTTCACTGAGTTAAATAAAGAAACCAGGGTAATTTGGTTGCATGTTTACATTTTCCCCAAGAAGATATTCCTGAGGTTTGGCAAAAGGCTTCATCCTAAACATGCCAAGCAGCAGCATAGGCTGGGCCACACACATACTTTATGCAAACAACTTTGGCAACATCCAAGCATAGGAGAGGAAGAAAAAGACCTACCACTGTAATACTCAATGGCTGCAGTGTGACCCAGTTAAAGTGACCAGAAATGCATTTTTTAACTAACAGTTATGGTTTTATATCATTTTTGACAGTTAATTCTAACTTCTAAGTTGCTGTTTTGAGTATAAATGATGTGTCATTTGTGGCATGGGTGTATACATCCGGTGGCATGACCTGAAAATAAATCAAAACCAAACTGCTATTACAATTACAAATATATGAAGCTACATAAATTCAATTCTAGTTGTAATAACTGACATGTTTATATTTATATCAAGGTTGCACAATTGTAAAATATTGCTAGAATATTTATTGTAAAGTGATCTTTTGCATTGTTTTATATTATTGTTAGAGGTTCTTATGGCATGGTACCATGATCTTGACTAAATATGAATGGGAGAAGTAATAACAGGGTGGAGTTACTTAGTAGGAATTGCCTTGTCAGAACAGAAAACATTTTCTAAAAGAGTCAGAAAGTTACCAGAAGACAGTGTCCTTTCAATTTACAAATTAGAACATATACAAAACATGTACATAATGTGATATAAAAGGTCCCTCTCCATTCCCCACCATAGTTTCAGCATCTCAAACACACTCATGCAGACTAACAGTCCTTCATATTTAAAAATACAACTATCCTAGCAAGACTAGTTGGAGCAGAGCTCGTTAGAAATTTTTCACTGAATCATAGAACACTAGAAGTGGAAGGGACCTCAAGAGATCATCGAATCCAGTCCCCTGCCTTCATGGCAGGACCCCGTACCATGTACACCATCCCTGATAGATATATATCTAAACCGCTCTTAAATATCTCCAGAGATGGATGGAGATTCCACAACCTCCCTAGGCAACTTTTTTCAGTGTTTAACCACCCTGACAGTTATTCCTAATGTCCAATCTAAACCTCTCTTGCTGCATTTTAAGCCCATTGCTTCCGGTCCTTTCCTCAGAGGCTAAGGAGAACAATTTTTATTTATTCCAGTAGTCAAACACTGGAGATATTTAAGAGTAGGTTAGATAAATGTCTATCAGGGATGGTCTAGACAGTATTTGGTCCTGCCATGATGACCTCTTGAGGTCCCTTCCAGTCCTAGTATTCTATGAGTCTATGCCAATATCTAAATCACTGATGAAGATATTGAACAGAACTGGTCCCAAAACAGACCCTTGCGGAACCTCACTTTTTATGCCTTTCCAGCAGAATTGTGAACCGTTAATAACTACTCTGAGAATGCTTATCCAGCCAGTTATGCCCTCACCTTATAGTAGTCCCATCTAAACTGTATTTGCCTAGTTTATTGAAAATGTTGTTCAACTAATACCACTTCTATCAAAACCAAAACAATTTGAAAATATTGATTTTCACAAGGTTTTGTCAAAATGTTCCATTAGTTTTTTATTACTTTGATTTTTCAATTTAAAAATTAATTGTTTTTAACTAAAATGTTAAAGTTTTAAAAGAAATCTTGTTTTAAAAATAATTTTTTTTCATGGGGCATTTTTAACTTTTGGTCTGTTTCAGAATTTTGTTTTTTTTTCAAAGTAACAAAATTTCCCATTAAATGAAAAATGTAGTTTCTGCCTGCTTTAGCTGAGCACTTAGCACCTTGAGCCTCTGATCTTTGAATTGGCTACCATGTATTAACTAGATAACTGGAATTCAGGAAAATGGAGATAACTGACTACATGCAGGGGAAGCTCTGTTTGTCCATTTCCCCAACGATTTATTGTGGTATAGAAGAAACAAACTACTAATGATCCTTTATACATAGAAACTTTACCAGGCACAAAATAGATGCTTACTTCTTCCCTCTCAGCTACTCAGAACACTTGTCTAACTGAACCTCTGATTATCCAAAGATGTCCTTAAGACTTTTCATGATTTATGTTTACCTCATGTATTCATATAATAATGAATTATGGTGAAATAGCTATATTTAATCCCAAATTTCATTAACAAAACAGCATATTTCCCTTGACAAGTTAGATGCTGACAAATTGGGCTGCTGTTTTAGATTATTGGTGGTTAGGTCTTCAGATAATATGGAACTTGCTTCCACTTAAAAATGTATGTACTGTAAATATTTTGTATACATATGTATAACAAGAATGTCTAGTCTTTGTTCAATTTCTTTACATTGGTACATATTTCATAAAAAATTATTGGTTGAACAAAGAAGACATCTGCATTGGAAAGTTTTCATTATGGTACTACACACATTACGAAAAGCTCTGGGAAATGCAACCCGTCATGGAGCAGATGCCAAATACCAGTGAAAGATGACAGACATTGCCTTTTTGTCTTTTTATTATGAAACAAAAGACACACAGAGGTCAAATACTCCATTTCTTATTCCTACAAAACTCCAGTGATCTATAGGGGAATTATACTCAAGTGTCACTGTAGGATCATTAGTACTGGGGGAATTCTGCAATTGTCGCATTTGGAGCCATAGTAAAATTGCTGAATTCCTCCCATGCTGGATTATGAGCCTAAAAGCATAATGTGTTTTTGTAACAGTTATAAATAGTGATTGTGAATGGCCTCAGGACATGCAAATAAGACAGGACAAAGCTGAAACATTGCATCTAATGCCTATCATACTAAGGTGATCACTTTTCATCAGCTGGCTACAGACTAGAGTTCAAGAACTAAGGTGAGTTGGCAAATCTATGTAAAGCCATTTCAGGAATATCTGGCCCTATGATGTCTGGCCCGAGTCAATGATTCATAGTTCACAATGCTATGTACTATCAGCAGTTCCTACCCTGCCATATCCAATTCCTATAACGTGATATACAACAACAAAGTCTCTCAGGCTACGTCTAGACTGCAGGCTTCTTTTGGAAGGAGCTTTTCCAGAAGAGATCTTCCAAAAAATTATTCCAAATGAGAGCATTGACACTGCCAAAGAGCATTGAAAAGTTATCGGTGTGGAAGCTCTCTCGCATTTAACCTATGATTACTATGGACGGAGTGGCTACCAGGGCACCTGTGCTTTTTCCTCTTTCCTCTTCTTTCAAAAGAACTCCCTCTTCCCCATCCACACATGCCTTTTGGAAAAAGGCTTCTTCCTCATAGAAAGAGGTTTACCAATGTAAAAAAAACCCCTCTGTTCTTTCAATTTTTTTCGAAAGAAAGCGATGGCCATTTTTCTGAAAAAACTCTGTAATGAAGACATAGCCTCACAAAGACTGGACCTATTTTGAGGCTTCTGACTCATACCAAATGTCTGCAATAACTAGGCAGCTAGTTGAGATTTAGAGTCCACTTTAAATATATTAAATAAAGTGTGTTTATGCAGAACTGAAACAAAACAGAATTGGATCCAGTATGACATACTTTGAATATGAAAACTACTATAGCATTTTTAATAATAGCACAGTGACTGCTGTAATACCTTGTAACTGAACACTATTTTCATTTCATTTCACTTTCTGTAGAACTTCAGAGGAGTAGATGAGTTAGTCTGTAACAGGAAAAACTTCAACAACAAATAGTCTAGTAGCACCTTAAAGACTAACAAAACATGTTGAGGGTAACATGAGCTTTTGTGGGCACAACCCACTGGTTCTGGACTTCCAACATTCCTGTCATCCGAAGAAGCAGGTTGTGCCCACGAAAGCTCATGCCATCTACATGCTTTGTTAGTCTTTAAGGTGCTACTAGACTATTTGTTGTTGTTGAAGTTTTTCCTGTTACAGACTAACTCATCTACTCCTCTGAAGTTCTACAGAAAGTGCAATGGGATATTTTTTACTCTCTCATCAGCTGCCATAACAATTGCATTTCTTCTGATGGCTAATATATCCAACAGTGTAATATTTCCCAGCACACTTTGCAGTGCTATTTTTTGGTATAGCCCTAAATCCTGGCATGAGTTCGAACAAACTTCTATTTCAGATGTGAAAATGCAACGCAGTCATGCTAATGCTATGAGTTTTGAAGTAAACTTTTGTTAGACTCTCTTTTGCTTCTTAGTATAAAGAATCTGAATGTAATTGTGTGGAATGGTGTTTCTGTCTGTGCATTCTATGTACTCAGAGAAAATCTAGGCTATTTCACATGGTTGATTATCCAATGTTTCCTCCACTGTTTTCCCACCTTACTTGCTCCAGTTAGTGCTGGTCATGTAACATTGTCTGATGCAGTGAATCTTCCACCACTGTTTGTACATGTTTATTTATTGTCATTGCTTTGATGAAAAGCTCAGAGCTTCCCTATATCTTGTGATCTACCCACATTGTTCTTTCTTTATATTTCTAATCACAAACCAGATAGTCTATTCATCAGCACCAACTTACCAAAACCAGCAAAATCTGAGCACTGCACACTGTTCCACCTACAGAGAGTTAAAGTAACGGAATGGGAACTGTAGATTTGGGGGGGGACCCCTACTTGGTAAGTAAAGATGCACAGAAATTAAAATCTATCAATCAGCAATTGATGTTTAACTTAGGTTTGGTGTTTCATTACTGTACATAAATAAATATGGGGAAAATCATTGCAGCTGCAGGTCATCCAGAGCAGAAAACCCAAGCTAGGCACTCATCCATCACTGAGTTCATATATTCCATTGGATAACAATAATACATTGTTAAAAGTGAAAAAAAAGAACATACCAATCGTTGTTACTAATAAAAAATAAATTTTAAATGAAGATATTTATTCTTCTAGAAGGCTTTCCTCTCATTCCACTCCTACATACCAAGATCTCCAAGACATAAGATACTTACATAATATACAGGCCACAGGTTTAAACACATGCATGCATGCACTAAAATGTTCACTAATTAAATTCACACTTGTAGTACCTCCCCCTCTCCTTTGACTGCCAAGGCTTTTCTGAGCCCTAGTTGGTCCATTCAAGAGGCAATGAATGGAGAAATGCTGCAATAGAAGGAGAGATTAGCCTGAAGGCAAGGGCAATAGCCTCTGTCTACAGATATAAGCCTTGTTTTCACTAGAAAACATGTGCAGACCATTGTCATTGATTGTGTTAACTCAACACAATTAAGGAATCAGCATAAACCTGGTTAAATCATCTACAGCCGTAGATCAGCCAATTGTATTTAAACTCTGATCTCAGCAAAACTTAATCATGGTTATTCAGCTGCCTCCTGCTGGTCTGCACTGACTGCTAACCATTGTCCAGTTAGGTTGACCATTTACAACAGGACTCAAAACACTAACATCTTATAGACAAGGCCACTGAAGTTGCTGGAGAAAAGGGTGATGGAGAGAGAGTAGCATATGAGGGAGATTAGGGAAGGAGCTGAACTGTTGTGTGTGTTTTAGAGAAGAGAAAGTAGGTGAAACAAAAACTTCTGCAGGGCATGGATTCAGTGGTCAGGTTCAGAAATTATATAAAAAACCAGACTATTTTGAAATAGGAAGCTGTCATTCCAATAGGGTTTCCACTGACTACAAGCACTACTCAAGCTTTCTTCTCATGGTTTGTGGAGTGACTAGAATGCCTTGATAGAATTATCACCTCATCATGCATATTTACCTGTTTATAAGTTTTATTTTTAACATCTTAGTGAAATTGAACTTCTCAGTTAATTCTTATGACAATAACATGTGCATGTGTCTATTCGCATCTCAACTTTACCAATTTTTACATTATTCGAGGCTGACCCAGAAGTCACAGGCTAACAATAAATACAGTCTCCCATCAGGCAGAAGAAGTATATTATCCTTCCTACACTGAATTAATGAGGTAGTAGCTTAGCATTTGACAGATGTTTAGGGTTTATTAGTGAACATATTTAACCTTTTATTTCCTAACTGCACATTTCCTTCTCTATAAACAGAACAGACACATATTCTTGATTTCCTTACCCTAGGTCTTTTCCTAACTGTCAAATACCAATAATGAACAGACACAGAATAGATGAGAACTGGTAAACAGCAGGGTCAGCTAGAGGTTTGTGAATTAGTAGTTCTAATTGTTTCAAAAGACATTGCCACAATCGACTGAAGGTAACAACGAAGGGTATGTCTACACAGTATTTCAAATTAAATTGATATAGCGGAGAGCTTATTTTGAAATTGGTAAACCTCATTCCATGAGGAATAGCGCCAATTTCGAAACTGTTATTTCGAAATAAGCACTGTGTCGACGCTTATTTCAAAATAGGGGGCCTCCAGCCCTTCCCATGGTGCCCTGGTGGCCACTCTGGGAACAACCAAGAAAATTCCTCTCCCTCCCTCTCTCCATGGAGCCCTTAAAGGGGTAGACTCTGGCCACAGTGCCTGTGCCAGCTCCAAGCCTTCCAGCCCAGAGCCAGCAGTTGCTACACCTGACCCAGTGGCCCCAGCATGAGCCAGGCAGCCAGTGCCAGCCAGCCTTCCACCACTCCCCAGGACCAGTCTGCCAGCTCCCAGGACCCTGGTCCACTGCCTGGTCCAGTGCGGAGATCAGGGACCTAATTCAGGTTTGGTGGGAGGTCTCCAACGTCCATGATCTCCGCACTAAATGGAGGAGCACAACCGTCTACAAGCGGATGGCTGCCAGCCGGGTCACCAAAGGCTAAATGCGAACCCAGGAGCAGGTTCTCATGAAAATAAAGGAGCTATGGCAGGCACATGCCAGGGCCACAGGGGGCAGCTCCCAACCAGGGGCAGACCCAGACCTCTGCCCCTATCTTGATGCCATGGACTGCATCCTGGGGGACAGGACGGTCTGTGCCCCCCCAGGTGGTCATCGACCCTTGGGCAGAGCTTGCTGCGTCCTGCTGCTCCAGCCCCTGCTGCCTCCCCAGCTACCGGTCCTCCTATTCCTTCTCCCCTTCCTGCTTCTTCCTCCCTTCCCTCCCCACACCCCCAGGGATGCTAAGGCCCTTGCACCCATGGTGCTGGGAGATAGTTGGGCTGGCGAGACCCCCAACCTTTAGCCCTGAGCTTCTCCTCTCCCTTCCTCCCCCTGCCAGATCCCTCCTCCCAGGTTTTCCCCTCCCCTCTCCCACCCTTCCTTCTCCCCTTTCCCACCTTCTTTCCCCAGTCTCACTTTAGTTTCATTCTCCCCCCACCCCAGTTTTATTCAGTAAAGAGGCTTTGTTGTAATGAACACATGTCTTTTATTGTACAGCAGGAAGGGGGGGTTAGGGAGGGGTAAGTGGAAGAATGTGAGGGAGGAATGAGGCATAAGCCCCCAGTGGGGCACACCAGGGAGACTGTTACTGCCTTCAGAATGTGCTGCAAGGCTCACAGCAACACATTCAGGAGAAGCACCAGAGTGCCCAGGGGCATCTCCGGCTCCACGGTGCCGAGTGCTGTGGTGTCCTGAGTGAGGGCAACCAGAGCATACAGAGAAAAAAATGATTTGCTGTCTCTCAGCGAGGTAGGCAAACAAGCAGGGAAACCTTAGAATTGTCTGTCCAGGGGAGTCCCTTTAAGCACAGGTCTCAGATAGCCTCAGGCAGCAGCCACACAAGGTAACTCCTGACCTGATGCCCTGCCAGAACCGGTTCCAGCTGGCCTTAAATGCAATTCAGTGTCCTAACGGTGTGGATATGCTATTTCAAAATACCAAAATGCTATTTCGAAATGCATTTTGTGTCTAGACGCGTTATTTCAAAATAAGATATTTTGAAATAACGCTGTAGTGTAGACATACCCTAACAGAATCAGCCAGGGGGCCATGAATTAGTGCTAAAGGAAACTAGCAGGAATAATGAAAGGAGACAACAAATGGCAAGATAGACATACAGAGTAGAGGAGTTCGACCTACACGAACGTGTGTGGGTGACTCAGTGATGATCAACAGGAAGCAGGATTTTGACCACTAGATATTGATATGATACAGGCATACAGTGAGATGTTCTACATACTAATCCCTGTTTTCTGCGGGTCACCACTGCCAATGGCTGTTTGTCCATATGGCGTACTGATTCATTATAACCTTCTCTTAGAGAGGCACGCTTCATTTATCAGTAATCTTTTCCTCTACTGTCCTGTACATGCTGTCTCCACACCTACCTGTGTCTAGATACACACAACAGACTTCTAGGAGTCTAGCTATTGCCATGGAGATAGTGACTTGCATGAATAATTTGGTAGTTGAAAGGAGCCCAAGGCTCTTTAACTTGTCCTCCTTTGGGACCTTTCTGTGCACACATGGCCAAGGATAATTCTGTATGGACTAAGTTTCCTTAGACATGCGCCATCCTTTTTGTAGTTCACTAACTCACACATCTTCTTTCTGGGAACATAAATTCAGAGCTCAAGAGCAGCAAATGAACAAGCTTCTTGCAATGATGCTGGGGAAGTATACACCTGACTTTTCTTTTCTCTTTTTTTTCTTTTCAGCTAGTGAGATTCCACATTTATATACTGCTGTTCACCTTGAGGCTATCACTGCACGCTCAGAAGATAGAACAAATGAAATATAAAATAAAAATTGCAAAAATGAAATGTAAAAAAATAATTGCTCTTTTTGTGGGGGAAAATTTTGGGTCTGTTATCAGAACCGTTATTCTCTGTTCCAACAATGCAGTTTTTTATAAAATTCCAATATTACTGACATAATATTCTCATAGATCAAAAACCAGTAACTTCAGAAGAGTGACTGGAAAACAGAAATATACACTTTTGACACAGTATATTATTCTGTATTTCAGAAGGCTATTTAAATTCGATTTCTATGAGATTTGTGTGTGTGTGAATCTATTTGTTCAAAAACTCCCCCTAACCAGTAAGAGCTAGGACCCCCAAATTTGATGTCCCACTTTTTCTTATTCTAACTTAAAACAAGATCAAGGTTTGGTTGTGTCAGGAAAATGAGGCTGTGCCTGGACTTTGATTGTTTTCCATAAAAGAGAAAGGGAGACGGGGAATTCAGAGGGACACAATACTGCAGAGTGACCACTAGGGGATGCAAGGACCTGGAAGGGAGTGTCCAGCTGGGGGCAGAGTCACCATCTTGCCAGCCATCAGTCTTCTGCCCCCAGCAGGAGTCACAGCCCACCCCCACCTCAGCACTGCTGGGCCACCCAGCGTGGCCATGCTCAGCCAGCTTTCACCACCCTCTCCTCTGCACCCTCAGGCCAGGGCTAGCCTGTACCCACAGGAGGCCTCTGAGGCCCCTCCTGCCTCCCAGGCCCAAGGAGCACTGGCAGGAGATTTCCATGCCCTGCCTCTCCCTCTACTATGCCCTGTCCTTCCCCCCTCCGGAAACCCAGGCAACATGAGGAAAGACTTCTAGTATTTAAGTGTCATGTCATTCATAACTATAACACATGGAAATCACTTCATTTCATAAATAATCATATCATTCACAACTACAATGCAAGACAATCGACCACCCACACCATTTCATTGCAAGATATGACATTACTTCATTTATTGTAAATATTGTACAAGCACATCAGCAGATACATTATTCTTCCACATTATTCTTCCTCTTCCAAAGGTCTGTACAAACCCAAGTGGTTTGACTTGGGTCTGCATACTGCAGCATGAATGCTGTAGTCCTACTTTTGAAGCCTGGGTCTAGAAATGCTACACATAGGGTCAGCATGCAGTGTAGATGCTCAAGCACTAGATTTATGAACCACAACTTTAGACTTACCCTTAAATAAAGTTCAGTTTTCAAAAGAGCATAAAAGCTCCCCTTGAGGACAATGTGCTCGTTGTAAACTTCACGTGGCTAGCTTAAAGAGATGCTCTTTTACAAGAGATGGGGAAAGGAGAAAGGGGAAAATTTACAGGGTAAACATGAAGGACAGGAAATAGGTGGGGTCAGGTTCTTGTAGCACATTCTTAGTCCGAAGTATTTTAGTGGAATAGTTTTGGAAGATGGGCTATAGATAGGATCCACATCATCCCATCACTGTTCAAAAAGCTTAGAGATTTGGTGAAAGTATGCTATCAAATATGTAGAAGCTGACAGATTGCTGCCTGCATTCCTGTTCGTCTTTTTTCAAGCTTTTAGAGTCAGCAAGCTAGTGCTTGGATAAGCAAGGGACACTTTAGAAAGCACTTTGGAGTGGAAGAATATACAATAGGAAGAGCAATCAATCATCTTAGTCCTGAGGATCTTGAAAACCAAACTGAGAGGGTGAGGTAAATTCTTAACACTGCAGCAGAGTGGTGGGATAAGACAAGAATTAGCCCAGTTAAGGCAGGGAGGACATAGACGTTAAAGAGACTCAATGGATAAGGTTCCCTCTTTATTCATTGTGATGGAAATCCCTTCATAACATACCAATTTGTTTCATTTTTCAAAAATGTGCTTACATAGTTACAAACATATGCATAAATGGATAGTTTTCACAGTAAAGAGGGGTAAATAGTGGAGTCCCCCAAGGATCTGCACTGGGACCAATGATGTTCAATATGTCCATAAATTAAATGGAAAACAAGGTAAGAATTAGAGGCAAAGTTTCCAGACGTTACAAAATTACTAATGATAGTCAAGCCTAAAGCAGACAGCAAAGAGTTACAAAGGGATCTTACTAAACTGGGTGACTGCCTCCCCCCCCAAAAAAAAAGATAGCAGATGAAATTCCATATTAATAAATTTAAGTAATACACACTAGAAAACAACCTAAATGATACATACAAAATTAGGGGGTATTAGTTAGCTGTTAACACTCAGAGAGATATTACAGTCATTTTGTGGATAGTTCTCTGGAAATCTGTCTTCATTGTGCAATGGCAGTCAAAAGCTAAATGAATGTTAGGAACCATTAGGAAAAGGATAGATAACACAGAAAATATCATAATGCCTCTATATAATCCAGGGTATGCCTATTCGTTGAATACTGTGTGCACTTCTGATCTTCCCAGCTCAAAAAAAGATACATTAGTATTGGAAAAGGTACAGGGGAAGGCAATGATCAGGAGTATGGAACAAATTCCATATAAGGATATATTAAAAAGGTGGGGGCTGTTCAGCTTGGAAAAGAGATGGCTAAGGGTGTTGAGAGAGTCCATAAAATAATGAATTGAGAAACTGAGTAAGGAAGTGTTATTTACTCCTTTCAAATACCACAAGAACAAGGGGTCACCCAATGAAATTAATAGGCAAGAGGTTGAAAGCAAACATAAGGAAGTAAATCTGCACACAACACATGGTCAACCTGTGGAACTGGTTGCCAGAGGACGTTGTAAAGGTCAAAAGTATAACTGAGCTCAAAAAAGAACTAGATAAGTCCATCAATTGCTATTGCCAAGACTTTTCAGAGGGGCAGCCATGTTAGTCTGTAACTGGAAAAACTTAAACTATAAATAGTCTTGAAGTGCCTTAGAGACTAATAAAAAATGTAGACGGTATCATGAACTTTTGTGGGTACAACCCACTTCTTCATTTGAATGGTAAAGATGGTCAGGGACTAGATGACAGGGGATGAATCATTCATTTGGCATCAGCCACTGTTGGAAAACAGGATACTTGGCTAGATGGCCCATTGGCCAGACTGAGTCAAAATATTATATTTTTATGTTCTAAAGTTTGGGCTACTATTTGGTTCCTATTCTTTCCAGACAAGGGCTGCAACACAGTGATGGCATTAAATTGTGCACAGGACATGTGAGACCACCCTATTAGAGAATCAGAGCTAATTTCCTGCTTTCAGAACCATGCAAAGAATCCAACAGTGGTGTGGACTTGGCAGGAAAAGTACTGTAGATTGGGTACACAAGTAGGGTTCAGGTTGCTAAGCACTTCACATCTGGACCTAGAGAGTCAGGTGAGTCTGAGCTGGCATGAAAAGAGAGGAAGTCTAAGGAACAAACTGATGCCCTTGTATATTAATTGGAAGTCGAGGAGACAACACCAGATGAAAATATAATTCCTCTCAGTTTAAAAAATTTGGGGGAGAGGATAGGATGGGAGGGAAAATCAGTGAATATCAGGGAACTTTGCAGAGATGTGGAGGAGGCAGCCAAGCATTTTGCCTGCACCTCCTTGCAGCAGATGTCCAGTGCAATCACTCTGAATGGAAGGGATACTGTTAACATACCAAATGGAGTATAAAAGCATTTGAAGGAAAGCATCCCTTAAGGAAGCTGAGTAAGGGACATTGGAGGTCCTGCATCTTTTACAACAAGGAGCCGTTGCCTACCCTCTTTCAAGAGAGCTGGGGAACGGACGTCAGGGCTCCTACATCTGGAACAGCGAGGAGCTAACCCTCTCTTTCCATAGCCCCCTCTCACCTCATACAAACAGAGGTTCCAAAACAGGAGGGCTCTGAGTTTGTTGGGGTCCGCACAGTACAGTCTGTGCCGCTTCCCCAACTGACTTAGGTTGGAGCAGCCCGAAGATTGGGATCCAGCTGGGCAGAGAAACAACTCTCCAAAAGACTCCCACTGTGCTGAATGCTGAACTACCTCTATCACAGTAGAGACTCTGGCCTTTTGTGTTTGTCAATGGTAATTACTGCTGAATGCAGACGTGTGCTCAGTGCTGCACAAAAGACAGTTAAGGATACAGTCTCTTCCTCAGGGAGTTCACAATCAGAGAAAAGAAATTCTCTTCCCACTCTCTCTCCCTAGCTCTACTTTTATCTTCCAGCATCCCTGCCCACCTTCATCAATTTGCTGGTATAGGAGCCTTCATTCAGCCCACCCCTCCATTTCTTAAATGCTCCCTTTAGGCCAGAGATCCATCCAGTCTGCTGCTCAAGAAGATCTTTTTTGGGGGGGGGGGTCAAAAAAAGGCATACAAGCCTGCAGGAGGCAGAAAAACTTGAGTATCAGTGCATGGGCAAGCAGCAATCTGTATTCTTTGCTCCCAGGAACTCTTGCTATGTACTATATCATTAACAAAAAGGGAATCAAATTGGGGTGGGGGAGGGTATTTTAATACCTACTGTTCCTTCTCAAACTTGTGACCAGCTCCTACCCTGCTACTACACCTCTAGTAGAGGTAGCAGTAAGGAAACTGTGTAAACAGAGGTACAGAGTAACTATTTTAAATGCTAATTTAACATTGTAAAAGATTTTAGTTTGTTGTTTGCATCTTGAAAATCAAAGTACATTTTCAAGCCACAAAAGTATAATTTATGGGATATACATTTATAAATCTGTATGTGATAAGTCTTTCTGAAAGATGACAGCATCAGATACAAATATCAAATGAATATTTCATCTAGATGAGACAGTAGACCACATGTCAAACTAATGTGACTATTTGCACAGGATTACTGGGAAACAGAAGACTGAATGCTCATAAATCCAATTATGTGACTTCCTGAAATACTGTTACATTTGTTAAAAGACTGATAGATTTTTAAGGATCGTATTGTCTGTAATTGAAACAGCTCTATAAATTAATGTTACTGGACATTTTATTTTATATTTTTGCCATTTTGACCGTTAATATTGGAATTTTATATGGAACACCATACATATATTTGTTTTGGTGCACAATACACCAAAATAAATTGTTAGTTCAATGGTGTCTAATGTTATTTTAAATCTGTTTATGAAAATCATTCTAATGTGAAAAAGAATCAGCATATAATCAATTTGTTCAACTATATTAGTAACGAAAAAGCATGGAAAACAATACAACTTTTAAATGTTGACTTAAAAACAGAACTCCTGGGAATACTGTGTATTTGTTTGTTTCATAAACAGTATGTATTCAAACAAACTTACAGCTACTTTTTGAGTAACGCTTTAAAACAATGCCCTAAATAATATCCCCACAAGGCGTTGTGCCTGCAAGAATGTACTGTTATAATGTACCATAAAACAGAAACAGTCTAGTAAACATTAATGCAGATGAACTAATATTGTATTTATTTTGCATAAATAATACTTATTACTTAGCATACCAGCATCAGACTCAACACCAACAAAATTGTTATTTTATTCCAAGTTTACAAAGAATTTTCTTTTGGGAAAATACCATCAATAAATTAATTGTTCACATTTTTTCTAGAAATAGTAAACTTTTCAACAAAATCAACAATACTGATGTCAAAGACATATACTGAAATTATATATACAAATTATACTGTCAAATTCGTATTTAAACTGTAATCCAAATTGTGAATTCTAGCCTTTTGCCTCTGTTGACAGCTAATACATTAATATGAATTAAACCCTCTCCACACTTCCTGAACAAGAAAGGCCAAACTTTCTCCTACTCATTGTTTTAACAGCATGTGAATAATTTATTGCTATTTGATTGCATGGATTGCCACTGAATTTCAGGCTCAGTAGATAAAGTGCCTAGTATCTGTCTTGTATACCCTGTCTTCTTGCATCATCGGTACACCTTCAAAAAAATTTTAGTTCAAGAGACCATATGTTATGTCAATTTTCCCATTTTCAAGGAGTACATTTATTTTACTGAATAATTTAAAGACAAAAGAAACTTACAGTATGTTTTTCCCCTTAAGGATGATAAATTCACATCTGATTTTAACTATCCATAACAAAATGTCAAGGTCCATTACCAAACAATTTGAGACCAAAGAAATTAAGTAGAATTTTGAACTTTCCTTTGAAGATTTCTAGATTTTGAAACACATTACTCATGCTATGTTCAGGGAAATTTCACCTCTTATACAACCTCTTTTCTCCATTCCCGCCCACAACTAAATTAACAAAATAATTAAAGGAGTAAAATCTAATGTATTATGAAGCATTTAGGGTACTAGAGTGATGAAGGCTATTGAAATGCCTATGTTCAAAAACAAAATGTTCCTAGCTAAGAGATATAAGTATCCTTATAAGATAAGAGTACAACCATACGTACAGCCAACCCATTAGATTATTATGATAATTTTCCACTTCATTTAAATATTCTATGTACCAATTATAATGGTTACCAAAGGACTGACTAGTGAAATAGAACTTATGTGCAAAGTGTCTCCAGCCTTTGTTCATATAAGAAATGACTTTTCAGATAGAAGTAAACTGGGGTTTATCTTAGACTAAGCATTTGGAAGTGTACTTTGACCTTTTCAAATATTTTTTCAGAGGGTTATAAACAATGTGAGACCAACAGTCAGAACTGCATCTAAGAAAGTAGACAGGGAGTAATGTCTTATTCACTAAATATTTTATCTTACACTGGAGTTCACAACCTAACTTTCTGCAACTTTCTTTTGACAGTCTTTCACTAAAACATTCTGGCTGTGTCTACACTGGCATGAATTTCCGGAACTGCTTAAAACGGAATACTATTCCGTTTTCAGTTTTTCTGGAAAAAGAGTGTCTACATTGGCAGGCTGCTTTTCCGTAAAAGCCCTTTTTCCGGAAAAGCGTCTGTGGCCAATGTAGGCGCGTTTTTCCGGAAAAGAGCCCCGATCGCCATTTTTGCGATCGGGGCTTTTTTCCGGAAAAGACTACTGGTCTGTCTACACTAGCCCTTTTCCGGAACAGTGTTCTGGAATAAGGACTTATGCCCGAGTGGGAGCAGAATAGTTTTTCCGGAATAGCGGCTGATTTTGTACAGTAGAGCGTCGTTACTTTTCCGGAAATTCAAGGGCCAGTGTAGACAGCTCGCAGCTTATTCCGGAAAAGCAGCTGATTTTCCGGAATAAGTGGCCCAGTGTAGACACAGCCTCTGAAGCAGTTAAGTCAGCTGATGGAGGAATTATCTTCAACATCAGTCTTTTTTATTCAAAACCAGAAAAATATTTCCTCTTCTACAATAGATTTAAGGGAAAATTGTATTTGAAGTTGGGATTTTTCTGTTTAGGAGCAGCATTATGTTAAACTGTCTTTTAAAATTCATTGACTCCTACCACTGAGAATCAGTTGACAATTGTGCTTCATGCTGATTCAATATTTAAGTAGTTGTCCATTAAAAGAAATGCATTATCGTTATATGAGAATAAAAAAGAGAGGAGGGCTCTGACCTATGCTTCTTTCTCCAAATAAGTCCCTTTGGCTCTGTGTAATAGATGGCCTAATGTGAACCTGGCTTAATCTGGGATCAGGTCACAATTCTCCTCTAAAGTTGATTTTAGATTTTACCATTTCTCTTGGGGACTATGAAGCATGTACAAATGACTTTATAAGCTCTGAAAATAACTCATTTCACTAAGATAAGCAATTGTCCTGTCATGTCAGAAAAAAATACAGGAGGCAATGGATATGACTTAATTAGACTGAAACTTTATTCACTTTAAGTATCGGGGAATACCTGGCAATATATTGTATGGTGCAGATTAATTATTTCTCCTTTTTGGGAAGTCCTACTGCCAGCTCTTCCCTATCTTACCCTGGTTCCAGCCAAATAGTTGCTATGACCCAACTGCCCTCTCCCATGTGAGAGCCAAGGAACCTTAAAAACTGCTGAGTTTGTGTCCATTACCCCATCCCCCTCAGCAGTGGTTTGTGGTGTGAAGGTGTCCCACCACAGGGTTGGGAGTAAGTTGGGCCTGTGCAGGAACTCTGTGAGCAGGAGTTCAGGAACGTGTGTGGCAGGGTCACAATTGAGTGCTCTGGACTGGTGTTCCATGCACACCCAGGTGCACGGGCTGCTGTGCGATGCCCAGGCCGAGAAGGCTGGGCAAGGAGTACTCGGCCCCTCACCACCCACTGCCTGTGTCTAAGGAAAGTAATGCAACTCACTTGATGGGCCTTCCCAGCCTCATCCAGCCCGTGGGTGACATCCTGGAGGAGGGGTACCAGCTCCAGGGACAGACTGACTCTTGGATGGTGGGCATGGTGTCAGCGCTGGCCTCCTCCTCTGCTCCACATTGTCATCCTCCACAGCCTCGCCCTTATGGAGGAGGATGATGGGTATGTCCAGGCTGTAGTCGACGATGAGGAGAAGCGACCTGCCCTCCTCCCCAGGATGCCAACTAGCTGGGAGTAGAAGCGGCAGCTCTGGGTTGCTGCTCCCAATCAGGAACTTCTTTCCCTGGCCTTGGTGTAGGCCTGGTGCAGCTCCTTAATCTTCATTCTAACCTTATCCAAAGTGTGGCTGTCTCCTCTGGACCAGGCTGTCAGCCATTCGGTCATAGACATCAGCATTTCGCTGTCTGGCATGGACACCCTGGAGGTTGGACTGACCACTCCTCCCCCCCGATCTCAATCAGGTCCAGGATCTCCACTTCGGTCCATGAGGGAGCCTCTCTCTTTCAGCCAGGGGCTTCGAAGGTTTGCATATGTGGAAGGCTCAAATGGAGTATGGGGCTCTGCCATAGCAACAAGGAAGGCAGTGATGGCTGCTGGTGTGAGGTAGCCCTTTCTCCTGTGGCTACATCTTTAAGGGCTTCAGGAGAAGGGCAACTATAGAGTTTTGATCAGTGTGTACAGAATGTCCAGCAGGGTACCTGTGGGAAGCCCTGGAGGCTACTTATTTCAAAATAAGCATAGCTGCGCATACCCTATTTCAAAATAACTTTTAAACTACACATTATTCCTCGTGAAATGAGGGTTACAGAATTTGGAGTAAGAAGCCACTTATTTTGAAAATATTTCAAAATAACAGGCTTGCTGTGTAGATGCTCACTTTGTTATTTCAAAATAACATTAGTTATTTCAAAATAATGCTGCTGTGTAGACATGCCTGAAGAAATCTACTATTTTGGCAGTTTCAAAAAAGAAGTTTGTGACATAAGAAACCCTCAGATATCTTGCTCATGTAAACATTTTAGCTGCTGGATTCTAATTGAAGCCACATTAAAAAAAGCAAAATGAACTAAATCTACCTTTAATCAATGCACCATAAATGAGACAAACTCTTTTCAGCACCTTTAAATAGGCAGAGCCACAGCAAAATCAGGAACCAAAGTCAGAACTACCTGGGACTGCAACAACCTCAAATATAGTTTTTTTGAAGGAAAACACTGCTCATCCAATCTCCACTAGAGACTCTTTTACCCAGCAAGGACCATTCATGAGGCTTGGCTTCTTTCTAGCTGGTTAGATCTCATTCTAAGTTTGGCTGTTGCCAGCTGGGTACACTTCAGGCATGTTTTAATCATCTGAAATTCTAAAACCCTGATTCTGGCAACAAAAACTAGACCAAGTCTAAGGTGCAACTTTACATTCAAATTAACCAGTAGTGAATAACTATGGCTGTGGTGTTGCCTGCCCCTTCTCCCACAGTAGAGAGTATAACCAATGTGACACTGCTCCTGGGAGCAAAGGAATGTAATGGGGGAGAGCAATTTAGATTTCTAAATAATAATGATACAGTGTGATATCCCTAATCCACCAGAATTATCATGGACAACACTTTAAAAACACAAAGTTCTCTTTAATTCAGAGAAGTCCTAGTTATCTCTGAGCATAAAACTAAACTAAAATTCAATACTTCAGATGAACTTATATGGTGTTTTAGAAAGGGTAGTGTCTCAGGATACTGTTTCCAGCTGTACAATGAATTTTATGCACATATTCCACCCTCATCCCCTCCCTTCTGCTGATAAGTGATGGGAAAGGGCAGCTCAGAAACAATGTCCTGCCATATCGGGCTCCCACTGAGTACACACTAACCCCATTCTCCCAAAACTCACTACAGTGTCACAGCTCATTAAATTCAACTGAAGGATGAGAAATGAGTAGTGTTACTGAATCTGCACAGTTTGTGTTTACCAGCAAGAACACTGCATGTAGTGTTGCTTGCAAAATAGTCCTGTAATATGGAAGCACTCTTGTTGGCAGCTTTGACAATTTATCTTTTCATACCAAAAAAAAAAGTGAAACAGTGGCTGCTTTAAAACTGTTGCTCCTTGTACTAATGGGAAAAGAGGAATATTAAACTATTACAGTGAAATCTCTGTTGCCATCAAAAGGTCGTTGATCTAAAAGACAAACAACCTAGTGTTAATGATTTAACTAAACATTTTTCACACAGATTACATGCTCATCCATCAATGTACAATATGTTTCACATCATGAAAATAATGGCCAACTCCTTCCAAATGTTAATTACAATGAATTGTACATAAATCAAATACAGATTAAAAACCGTCATGTTTTTAATCTAACAAAATGCCTTACAACACACAAAAATGTTAAAAAAAAAAAGTTGTTCTTCTTTGAAAGCTAGACAATTCTCTGATCCATGAATCTAAAAGAGAAAAACAGCATGGTAGCAGGGAATATTTTTATCTGGGAAAGCAACCTCCAGGATATGATAAATTGATTCTTTCCATTGTGTGCCCCCCTAACATGCCCTTTTCCTTAATAGAAATGTGCACAACTCCATTTTTCAAAGGAAAACTGAGGAACAGGTGTTGTGACATTACCATATTAGATAGTATATAAGGACCTCAGTCAGATTCAGAGTCCCACTGGGTAAGTACTCTGGGAAATAAAATAAATGTATATCACACATACTGTATAGGGTGACAGGAGGAGAGGAAGAGAGTCTTACTATTTGCCAAAAGTTAGAGGGAATTTGTGGCAGATGTAGGGAAAAAAAAGAGAAATTCCAAAGGCAAAAACAAAATAAAATTAATAGAAGAATTAAGGTTGTTTAGCTGAGATCCTATTACCTAATACATCATTTGTAAAACCAAAGCTTTTAAAAGCAGCAAAAAGAATGCTAAGGATATCTTCATTCTTCAATTGTTCATATAGTAGATAGATTTCTCCCACCGCATAAACACAACACAAACAAAATGAACTCTGATCCTTAAAGCAGTAATCTCAGAATAAACTAGCTACAAAACCTTTCTAGGAAGGGAACAGAGATTATATGCGTACACCATAGCAACACATACGGATTAACCTCAATTTCAAGTCCTCAAGTATTTTACCATTTCAGTGCAATGCTTTTTTCCTACTAAAGGTCATCCACATCATCGTTCCAAAGGAATTTAAAATATAACTACTTTACTTAAAGATATGTCAATTGATAAATATATTAACTAAATATTTACCATATTGCATAACATTTATTTAATAGTATTTAGATAGCACAAATAAAATAATTTTAAATATATATTTTGTAACCCCAACAAAACTCATAATGAGTATGTGGCAAAGTTGTATTGCCATTGTGGTCACATTTCTCCATAATTGATAAAATAATGCAGGCATTGTAAGATTTAGAATGTCTTTAACTTTCCTTTTCCTTCTTTTAATTGCTTGTATTTTTAAATTGCTGTTACTTTCACTGATGATTGAAAAAAGTGTGTGTGTTGGGGGGGGAGGGGAGAGGGCGGTTGGAATTAAAAAGCACCAGTCCTGCAAAATTTATGTGGTGGTGAGACCAAATTTGGATCAAGTTGTGCATAAAATAATAATATTCAGATAACATCTGTAGCTCAGCAATGTGTAATGCTACTATTCTCAAACTGTGGTTTGGGACCCAAAAATGGGTAGTAACCCCATGTTAATGGGGTTGCCAGGGCCAGCATTAGACTTACTGCGACCCAGGGCTGACGCTCAAGCTCCACCCTCACCCAGAGTGTCACGTTTCAGATGTGGATTCCTCTTCCTCCACCCAGGGCAGCTGGGCCCAGTTGCAGGCCCCTCCCCTCCCACCCAGCATGGTTAGCCTCAGGATCCACTCCCACCTCTCCATGGGTCACATAGTAACTTTGTTGTCAGAAGGGGACTGCAGTGTAATGAAGTAAAGTAATGCACATTGGAAAAAAATAGTTCTAACTATACGTACAATATGATGGGGACTAATTTAGCTAGAACTACTCAAGAGACAGCTCTTGTAGTCATTGTGGATAGTTCTCTGAAAACATCCACTCAGTGTGCAGTGGGAATCAAAAAGCAAACAATGTCAGGAATCATTAAAAAGGGATAGAGAATAAAACAGAATATCTTATTGCCTCTTTATAAAATTATGGTATGCCCACATCTTGAATACTGTGTACAGATGTAGTCACCTCATCTCAAAAAAAGATATATTGACATTGAAGAAAAGGTTCAGAAAAGGGCAACAACAATTATTAGGAGTTTGGAACGGGTCCCATATGAAGAGAGATTAAAAAGACTTGGAGTTTTCAGTTTAGAAAAGAGGAGACTAAGGGTGAATGTGATAGAGGTCTATAAAATTACGGCTGGTGTGGAAAAAGTGAATAAGGAAATTATTCCTTATTCCCACAATATAAGAATTAGAGGTCACCAAATGAAATTAATAGGTAGCAGGATTAAAACAAACAAAGGGAAGTTTTTCTTTACTCAGCGTACAGTCGACCTCTGGAATTCCTTGCCAGAGGATACAGGCAGTCCTCGGGTTACGTACAAGATAGGGACTGTAGGTTTGTTCTTAAGTTGAATCTGTATGTAAGTCAGAACTGGCATACAGATTCAGCCGCTGCTGAAACTGACCAGCAGCTGACTACAGGAAGCCCGAGGCAGAGTTGCTCTGGACGTCAGATTCAACTTAAGAACCCCAGGAGTCCCCAAGTCAGCTGCTGCTGAAACTGATCAGCGGCTGATTCCAGGAAGCCTGGGGCAGAGCAGCAGCGCCCCAGCTGCTGTACCACAGGCGTCCGGAGCAAAGCCGCGGAGCACAGGGTCAGCGGGACAGCCCAGACGCGCCGCGGCTGTCCTGCTGCCGCATGCTCCGCGGCTTTGCTCCCCGTCTCCCTGGTCTGCTGGTCTCCAGCAGACCAGGGAGCAAAGCTGCGGAGCACGCGGGCAGCGGACAGCCCAGATGCGCCATGGCTGTCCCACTGCCAGCGTCCTCAGAGGCTTTGCTTCCCGTCTCCCTGGTCTGCTGGTCTCCAGCAGACCAGGGAGACGGGCAGCATACCCCGTTCGTAACTGCGGATCCGACATAAGTCGGATCCGCGTAACTCGGGGACTGCCTGTACAGTGAAAGCTAGGAATTTAACAGGGTTCAAAAAAGAGCTAGATAGATTCATGGAGATTAGGTCCATCAATGGCTATTACCCAGGATATGTAATGATATCCCTAGCCTCTGTTTCTCTGGAGGTGGGTGCCAGGGGAGGGATCATGTGAGGATTACCTGTTGTGTCCCCCCCCCCCCTTGCGGCATCTGGCATTGGCCACTGTTGGCAGACAGGATACTGGGCTGGATGGACCGTTGGTCTGACCCAGTATGGCCATTCTTATGTTCTTAAGTTCAGGAACCGCTGTAATATATTAGTAACTGAACTGAGAAGCATATCTGGAACAACTTCGCTATTACCAATTTAAAGCACCATTGGCTGTAGATGTTTTGGTAGGTAGCAAGATGCCTGACTTAGAATATGAAATACAATTTTCATATGTTAATGGGTTCTGGAATGGATGGGACTGAATTTTTTTTTAACAGTTTCAGCACTGTATCTAAATTGTTTGTCTGTGGGCAACATGCCTGAAATTGTCCACGTTTGAGCTGTAATTTGTTCCATATCCCATATTTCTTGTAATATATTTAGCTACAATAATCTCACTGTAGGAGTTTCTTTCGTGACCAATAGCAGTGTGATGAATGTACTGACTAAAATTTATAACGGCTTGTCATTTTTTGGTGCTCTGAAGGTTGGAATGAGAGGGGCACATCAGAGCATTCCTCTTGCTCTTATGAAGAGAGCAATTTTAATACATATGACCAGTTACCAGAAATAGGCAGTTACAAGAAGTTAGATGAAGAAGTCTGGCTATGAGGTACAATTAAAAATGATAAGACAAGAATGAGAGGCTGATATATAGGAGAGTAATATCAGTTATGTCAGCTAGATTTTGAACAGGTGATATTTCTTCACTTCGTCTATTTTTAGTTCAATATGTCACCAGATGAAAAATTCATGAAAATGTTTCATGTTTACATTATTCACATGTCGAGAGGTCCAATTCAAGACTGGATAAAACATCTATTAGGGATATAACTGGTAAACTGGTAAGCATCACTCTTAACTGGTTACTGGTAAGTGTCACTGGTATCAGGTAACCCGGCTAGGCTGGAGAGGCCCCCTGACCAGCAGGATCCTGGATAACTCTAATGTTTAACCGGTTTACTGATTAAACAGGGTTTTACATCCCTAGCATCTAGACTCCCAAACTCACAGGGATTCACTTCCATCCATTCATAGCACTGCAGTCATAGAAACATAGTCCATGCCCAAAGAACTAGGGGTGAAATTTTGACTCTCTAAAAGTAAAAGGGCTTTTTTCAGTCAAAATGTTGAAATCTAAGTCATGTTTGGGTTACAGATGATGCAATTAACAGTTTTAAAGAATCCAATACAAAATAGAATTTAAACTAAACTTCACCTAAAATGAGATTTGTGTAAAAATGTCAATTGTCTGAACTACTCTGATTTAGAGGCAGGGCTACCCAAAATTTTCCTTCCCAAGAAGTCTGCACATCCTTACTTAGGAAATGTACTTATGAGACATATATTTAAAGAGCCATACAAGATTTATAGGCTAACACAGTGTCAGCTCTTGCCAGAGGAACGTGGAGCATGTTTATTGCCGTAATCCTTTCCCCTTCCCCCCCCCCCCGCCTTAATCAAATATGGTTTCGGTGACTCTCACAGGACAAAATGTTCATAAAAATCACTACAGCACACTAATTATTGAAGATAGAATTAGAATTTCACACTTTTTAGTAGTAAAAGGTCTGCCTCGTCTTGAAAGAAAAAATAACCTGGGATAGGTTGGTGTTCCTTGCTTTCATAAATATTCACAGTGCAACCTAGAAAACAGTTGCTGTACAATGTATTCAGATTCTTGGTCCATCTGTCTATTTTTCCTCAACTTTAAAATCTGTTTTCAAAATTACAAAGCATTTTTTCTAACGGATTTGTATTTCAATGGTTCCTTTCTTTTTTATACAGTACATAAAATCACCCAGCAGAAGGACATTTCCCTGAAAACAATCTGCTATCCAGGCCCACCTTCTCACCCATGTCATTTGGAGTGGTTCCCAAACTATCCCCAAAGCACCAGCATTTCAACAATTGGAATGGCAACTTATTTAATTGTCTGAGATCTAGCAGGCTTCTATCTGAAAACAAAACATGCACATATACCACATTCTATGAACATGATTCAAGTTCTTTTGAAAATAAATGATATATTGTAACCATGCTATTTTATGTAAAACAGTGTAGCTCTCATGGGGCAGTCAGCAACATACCTAATCATAAGCAGATTCATTTTCCAACCATGCAATAGATTATTTAGGGGATTTAATGAATGTTACATGAATGTAATCTGTAAAAAAAAAATAGTTTTAACTAGCAGATGAATTAAAAATAGTTCAAACCTAGTTTAAATGATGTTTAACTTGTGTAAGTAAATTATAGACTTAAGCTACATAGTGTTGAGAAATACATTCTTAAATCAGTTGAATCTTATTAAAATAGGTGTGAAAGAGTGTCTAGTAAATACAAAAGTATTTAGTTACCAGTTTTTTAATCTAGTTCTATTTATTTCATGGGCCAAATGGCTCAAATGTGATGACGTGCACTTTACCCATGAAAGCTCATGAGTCTATATATTGTTATTAGTCTCTAAGGGGCCACAGGACTACTCATTTTTAATGTAAACTTGGTGACAACTGATTTTGAAATTTAGATCTAGTCCTCTTGCTTCCCAGCCCCCATATTTAAAAGCTGGCATGTGTTTCACAGACAATATAGAGATCACATGTATTAAATTAAGTCTAGAGCCTTCAGAAAACTTTACCAAATGTTATGTTTGTAATCTTCAGTGTTTATTTTACTATGAAATGAACACATTCAGCAATAAGTCAGATTTATTGTGAAAATAAACACATTAGGGCCTTATAAATAGCTGTTAGAAGAGTTCCGTATGGCATGCCAAAAGCTGAAAATGATTGGTTCGTGAACTTTTCCACTTCTGCTCTAAAACCTGAAAAAATGTTTATTTTTGATTAGCTATGAAGAAATGAGGATTATATTTCATCTGCAGCCATTAAAGTAACAGAGTTTTGAAAACTTTCCCCAGACTTAAGGACTGCATATTTTTAAAAATGGTTAACAACAGATGGCTGTGTCTCCATTGGGTCGATCTTGCGCAAAAGTGGCCGCTTTTGCGCAAAAACTTGCTGCCTGTCTACACTGGCTGCGAGTTCTTGTGCAAGAACACTGACACTCCCGCTCAGGAAGAAGCCGCTCTTGCACAACTGTTCTTGCGCAAGAGGCCAGTGTAGACAGGCAGCCAAGAGATTTTGCGCAAGAGCCATCCAAATGGAAAAAAGCCCTAGTGGCCGCTTGGACGCTCCGTACGCGCAGGCAGCTTTGGACTTCCTGGTAACCCGAGCCCCCTTAAAGGCAGATGCACCTTTGCCACCTCTGCCAGCCAGCTCTGCCATGCGGCTCTGCTCCCTCGAACAGCCACCAGATCACCAAGGATAGCCGCTCGGGGGCGAGGAGGGAACAACCCGCACTCCCAGCGGAGGAGGCCCCAAGGGGCACAAAGCGGCACACCCCTTCCTGGTCCCCAGGGGAGATCGAGGTCCTCCTGGACCTCTGGGGAGAGGAAGAGGCCCTCCACAATGTCTATGTCCGTCGGTGGAACATGGACATCTTCCGCTGCATGGCCCAGGTGCTTTCTGACCAGGGTCATCCAGCCCAGACCTTCGAGCAGGTCCAGGCTAAGGTCAAGGAGCTGCGCCTGGGCTATGTCCGGGCTAGTGAGGGCCGGGGGCAGGAGATGACAGCTGCCCCCGTTACCAGCAGCTCCATACTATCCTTGGAGAGGCAGCACCCCAGGGATCATCAATGCTGGTAGACAGCAGCAGGCGCCCCCCCGTCACCAGGCCCAGCGACGCGGGGGATGACCCAGAGCTACCCAGTGGGTCGGTGGAAGAGGAGGACCAGGGCAGCACTGTGACCCTGCAGCTCAAGGTCCTCTCAGGCAGCCTGGACGTCTCCTCGGAGGCTGGGGAAGGATCCACTGGTGAGTGTTGCACTTTGCACTCACAAGGGCAGGGGGGAGCCAGGTGCCTGAGGGGGAAGAGGAAGGAGCATCACTCAGGCTGCATGAGCTATATGCTGTGTAGCATTAGCAGTATGCAGCACATGCAACCACGTGCAGCCTGGTGACTGAGCAGTATGTGGCCACAGCAGACAACTCCAGGGCATGCCTGGCACCGTACGGCTCGCACACATCTGTGGGACCAGGCGGAGGGTGGACCGGGGGGTGGGGCTTAGGCTAGAGCCCCACCTCCCAGGAAAGGGTACAGCACACAGAACAGCACACTGTTCTATGCCTGGCTGTGCAGCACAGCCAGCTGCTTCTGGGAAACTGCAGCAACACAGCCCTGTGAGCATGGCCCCCACTGAGCCCCTCGTCTGCTCCCAGTGCCTTGGCTGGCCCCCTGAGGGAAGTCCCCACCGCGGCCACACATGTCCCTGGGCTACGTGTGTGAGGGCTAACAAGAGGGGGAGGGGGGAAGTGCTCGGGCCCGCCCTAGGGCCACCTGAGTTTTGCTGCAAGGATGGGGACTCCTGGTTCCGTCCAGGAGATATCCCACGCGATGGGGATTTGAGAGCCCAGACCACGTCTGCCATATGTGCTCCCAGGCACTGTGTGGGGATTCATCTTGCTCCCTGTCAAACACCATTGATTAGCCAAAGCCTCACAGCCTCCACCAGCAGGAAGTTCCACAGGTTAACACAACACATGCGCCCTCCCACCCCCCAAAGGGCCAGGACATGGACCGATGGTTACAATACATGGAGGAGCACCCTACTCCAGGGGTGGTCCTGTATGCAAACATACAACACGGGAGGAGGGGGCAATGAGTGGGGCCAAGCCACAGCACTGTGGTGTCACCTGGGCTCAGAGGCAGTGGGAATGGGGCGTGGGGACAGTGGCCAGGCTGCCTGACTGACCCATCCTTTTCTCTGTTCCCTTCAGCGGGACCAAGCAGGAGCAGGGGACTCTCCAGCCCTGTGGCAGTGGCAGCACCCCCAACCATCCAAGCACTAAGCCGGCAGGTCCAGCAGTGGGACCAACTTCTTCGGCGGCACGTCCAGGCCGTCGAATGCATGGAGGCGCCCATTGCATGCCAGGTGGAGGTAGTCCTAGAGTGGTGCCAGCAGGCATGGGGCCACTTCCAGGCCCAGTGTGACCGCATGGAAGATGCCATCACCGTCCTCACTGCGCACATTGGCCATGCCGTACATTACGACATGGCATTGCCCCATGCACCCACCATCCCTCCCATACCAATGCCCATGCCCCCTCCTCCTGCTGCCCCTCCTGCTCCCGCAATTCCCCCTTGTGATGCACCTCATCCTGTGCTCCTCCCCGTGCTGCCTGCCCCGACACAGCTTGACCCCCATGTCCTGGTCTGCCCCCGCAGAGGCAGTCGCAAGGGCCACCCCCTCCCAGTTCAGAGCCTCCTCCCCACTCCCACCCTACTTCCCCCCCATTGTAAATAAAAAGTTCCAAACATTGTTTGTTTAAAAAAAAAACAAAACAAAACAAAAAAAAACCTATGTTGGTTGTTTATTAGGAGGTAAGGGGAGGGGAGGAGGGAAGGGTTGGGGATAGGAGGGAGATGTCAAGGGAGACAGAGGCAACCCTGTTGTGGGGCCTGGGAGAACATCACCATCAGGGCCTCCCGGATGTGCACCCCATCATGGTGCTCCTGGCGGATGGCAGCTGTGCGGGGTTGTTCGAAGGCCTGGCCTTCACCTGCCATCCATGCTGGGAGGAAGGCCTATCCCTTCCGCTCCACGATGTTGTGGAGCACACAGCACGCAGCCACTACCTCCGGGACATTCCGCTCACCCATCTCCAGACGGGTAAGCAAACTGCGAAACCGGGCTTTCAGGTGACTGAAGGCACACTCCACCTGGTTGCGGGCCCAGTTGAGGAGGTCATTGAACCATGCCTGGTTGTGGTCTGTCCACCCCGTGTAGGGCCGCATTAACCAGGGCAGCAGGGGGTGGGCCACGTCCCCCACAATACACGTGGGCATGGGCATGTCCCCGACAGTAAATTCCCACTGAGGGAAGAAAGTGCCTGCCTCCAGCCTGCCAAACAGGCCAGAATTTAAGCACATGTCTCAAAGGAGCTCCAGCTCCCGCCCCCGGAAAGGGCTAGTGCCCTTTTGCCCTCTCCAAAATGGTTCCAGGCTCCTGCTTTTGCACAAGAGTGTCCCGCCAATGTAGACGCTCTCTTGTGCAAAAGCGCATCGTTCTTACGGTGAGTCCTGGACAATATAGACACTCTCTTGCGCAAATACTTTAACACAAGAACTCTTGCGTTAAAGAGTATTTGCGCAAGATCATGCCAATGTAGACGTAGCTGATATATTTTATTATATGCAATGAAAGTCCAAAGTGCAATTTTAAATGTAAATTTACAAAATGAATTTTAGTTCAGCCCACTGTATCACCTACAAAGAAAAAAGAAATCAATGCTCTGAAGACTTCCCAGGCATCTAGCCAACTCTATTTAATGCATATTGCTGCAGCCGCAGGGGTTAATATGCATTTCAGCTACAGAACTGCCCATATTGCACCAAAAGAGGACATTTTATTCCTGGCCTCTAACTGAAGCACATAGATGAGGGACTCACTACAGTGACCACCCTTTTTTGTTTAAAGAGCATAGCTGTCATTTGATTTGTCAGCTGAGTGCCTACAACAGGTATGGGCAATAATTTGTGATGGGTAGGGGGGTATTCCAAGATTTTGGAAAGTGGTCGAGGGCCACAATCTTCCATGACATTAATGGAGGTGGGGCAGGGTCTGGGATGGAAGTTGGGTGCAGAAGGGAGCTTGGGGTAAGGGATTAGGGTACAGGAGGGGGTGTGGCATCTGGGAGGGAGTTTGGGTGAAGGAGGCAGTTGTAACCTAGAGCACTGGACTGGGGTGCAGGGATTTGGGTTGTGACCTAGGACAGGAAGAGGTTGTGACCTTAAGTGTAGGGGTTTGGGTTCTGACCTGGGGCATGGAACTGGGGTGCAGGGATTTGGGATATGACCTAGCACAGGAAGGGGTTGACACACAAGACAGGGAATTGGGGTACAGAAGGGAGTGCAAGGGTTTGAACCTGGAATAGGAGGGGGTTGGGGCCAGGGCAGGAGATTGGAACGCAGGTTCTGGGAGGGGGTATAGGTGGAGGAGAGGCACAGAGGGTTTGGTTTCTGGGTGTAGGAGGGGAGGGCAGAGGATTGGGTGGAAGGAGGGGCTGGAGTGCCAGAAGTAGGCTCTGGCCAGGAGACTTACTTAGGGAACTCCTGGCCGGCAGCCAGAACTTTTCTGAGGAAGCATCTCTGCCTGCCCCACCCCTGCACAGGCTGCAGGGGCCACGTGCATGTGTGAATAAACTACGAGCCTAAGGGGTGGGGACCTGTTATTCTAACAGGCAGCCCCCATTGGCCAGAAATCAGCCAATGGGATTGTGCTGAGGGTGGAGCAGTTCATGAAGCCTTTCCCATCTCCCCTCCAGGCTCACAGCTTTGCAAGAGAAATGGCCCGTCATCTGCTTTTATGAGCCACATGTGGATGGGGCAAGGCAAGCAGGGAGCCTTGCCTGGAGCTCCCTGCTCCATCTGTGGGCTGTATCCAGTGTCTTGGTGGACTAGCTTTGCAGCTGAAACATTTGTTTAATTATAAGGTTCAGCCTTGGTTTGAGCAGATAAGAAATACTAGGATGCATGGAAAACTTTGCATGTATGTTTACGGGGAAGAGAGTCTGTCATAAAAATTACATCTGCTCTGCAGTTTAACTTCCTGTATTTAATATGTATCATTTGAGGAAAACCTGATAGCAAAACACAGTTGCTTGTATATTACAAAACATAGATCCAAAAGGGCTCCCTGCGCATGAGGCCCACAGAGTTAAGTAAATGCCTTGGAATATTGCAAAGGTACTTCTATAAGGGTATGTCTACACTACCCCGCTAGTTCGAACTAGCAGAGGTAATGTAGACATCCGCAGTTGCAAATGAAGCCCGGGATTTGAATTTCCCGGGCTTCATTTGCATGAAGCCGGCCGGCGCCATTTTTAAATGCCGGCTAGTTCGAACCCCGTGCCGGGCGGCTACACGCGGCACGGAGTAGCTAGTTCGGATTAGGTTTCCTAATCCAAACTAGCTGTACTCCTCGTTCCACTCCTGTACTCCTCGGATTAGGAAGCCTAATCCGAACTAGCTACTCAGTGCCGCGTGTAGCCGCGCGGCACGGGGTTCGAACTAGCCGGCATTTAAAAATGGCACCGGCTGGCTTCATGCAAATGAAGCCCGGGAAATTCAAATCCCGGGCTTCATTTGCAACTCTGTATGACTACATTACCCCCGCTAGTTCGAACTAGGGGGGTAGTGTAGACATACCCTTATAGACATATTTAATTCCACCTCAAAGAACTGCAATATATGAACACACAGTGATCAGACAGACCTCCATCTCATTGTGTCTTCCATGAGTTCTACACCTGTTTCCAAAGTCTCATTCTTCTTTCTGTCTGCCACCTGGAGTTCCATCCCAAAGCTTGGTTTAGAGTACCATATCAATAGGGCTTTTCCCACACAGGCCTCTATCTTTGCCGCATGTTCCAGCCAAATGAGAAAAACAATAGATAAGTAATCATGTAAGTCAAAGATTTTGTGCCCT
This sequence comes from Pelodiscus sinensis, assembly GCF_052426305.1. Classification (NCBI taxonomy): domain Eukaryota; kingdom Metazoa; phylum Chordata; order Testudines; family Trionychidae; genus Pelodiscus; species Pelodiscus sinensis. The sequence continues at coordinate 44,172,697 of NC_143059.1, forward strand.
TTTTGGATTTCTATTGATTTATTCATCAGAATCTTGAGCTAAGCCTTGCATTAGATACTTGAAAATAGATCTGTCCACATAAAACAGGGTTCTATACATTATTTTACATTCCTCATGCTTGGATAACTTCTAGTTTAATTTTCTGTTTTTATTGCTTCATCTAGAAAATTTTATGAACCAAAATCAGCACGGTCTTATCTGAAATCTTAAAAATCAGTGCTGAATCTGATCCAGTATTATTACTGATGTAATCCTGTCCGAATGACTTTTCAAGTTGTCTTGCCTGATGCATTATGACAATTCTCAGACACCATGCAGAGGCACTTCTTAAAAAATGATTAGATCTAGAAAAAATAAACAAACTTTTAAAAATATGCAGTGTCAAATCAAAGTTTTTTTCACCTGCCTACTTATCTGATTAATATGTGCAAAGCATCCTTAAAACTTACATAACCAACTGGGGGAAATGAGGAAACAGAATGAAAAGGATAGATATGAAGACAATAAATATCAATGCCACGAAAGTCCATTGTACACACACGCCTTGAATATTATATGCAGTTCTGGTGGCTACATCTAAAAAAAGGGATTAGAAATGGAAAAAGTACAAAGAAAGGCAACAAAAATTATGAGGGGTACAAAACAGCTTTCATATGAGGAGAGATTTAAAAGCGTGGAACTATTCAGCTTGGAAAAGGGATGACTCAGACGGGATATGATAGAAGTCTATAAAATCATGAATGATGAGGAGAAAGTGAACAAGGAAGTGTTAGTTACTCCTTCACATAACACAAGAACCAGGGGTCATACAATAAAATTAATAGGTACCAGGGTGACTTAAATTAATCACCAAAAATAATTGATTTAAATCACGTTTCCCACTGATACTACTTCACTTATTTTTTCACACAATGGTGCAAATCTGATCACTAAAGCATGTTAATTTACTGTTCAGTAAGTCATTTTACAACATCTAAGAGGATATGCATTGTGTGATTTTATTTTAGACTTGATTTTTATTAATTTAGGAAATAGCACGCTACTTGTGTCAAGAATAAAATCACACACACAAACACAATGGCACATATTTTATTAAACTAAATCTTAAATGTTATATATGTAACTTTTTTCTCCTGCAGGATGACAGAGTGACGTCATCCTGTCACTCTGCATCCTGTTGCCCCTCCACCCTCAGCTGTGTGGCCTCCCTCCCTTCCCAGGTGCTCCGGAAAGGTGGGAGTCATGCAATCTTTCCCCCCTTTCTTCCTCAGTGCTCCAGGGAGGTGGGATCCAGGAGCTGAGTGGCCACCCTCCTCCCCGGTGCTCCAGGGAAGTGGGACACAGGAACCGTGCAGCCTTCCCCCTCCACATCCCCAGCATCCTCACCCCCCCTCAAGACCTCACACTCCCAGCCTCCTCACTCACTGCTCTGCCAAGATCTTGCATCCCTAGCCCCCCTCACACTGTCCCTCCACAGAGACCCTGAACCCTCACTCCCCCCCGCACTGACACTCTGCACGCTCACATATCCCCTTCACCGAGACATTGCACTCCCAATCCCCTCACTCACCCCTTCCACCAAGACCCTCCATCCTCAGCCTGCTCTTGAACCTTCCTCTCTGGCCAGACACCTACCCCCTGAGAGAGGGGGCTGGCAAAAGTGGTGAGCAGGGGGTGTAGCCCCCTAGTATAAAATAAGAAAATGACATTCAGTGGCATAAGGCAACTCCATATTTCTGTTACTGCAGCTTTCTGTACTGTATACTTGGGTGATAGATTCTAAACATAGTTAACTAATTAAAGAGGTCATAAGGATTAGCGAAGCTATTTTTTCTAGCAACATTGAACATAGCAAATAGCTTAGGAATTTACTTGTTAAATCACACTTATACTAAAAGGCACAGAGATACTTTAAGAATGATGCTTTGCAAAGTGGAACAACATTTTTCTTCAGACATATCCACATCGTCATCCACATCATTTTCTCCCAATAAGCAGTTTTCCTTATGATGTTTCATTCTTGCAGCGAGGCTCTGCATCTTTTTTTCACTGCTAACATTTGACAACTGGACTACAGGGGATCCTTGCACTGGTCTACAGGGGATGGACCACAAGAAAATTACCCTTTCCACTAATTTCCTCTAAAGTATTTGGCATTGACCACCATCAGAAGACAGCACACTGAGCTAGACGGACCATTGTCCCAGTATGGTCATTCTTAGGTCTTCTGTTATTTTATGGATCCCAGGATGGAAAACAAATTAAAATACACTTTCTAAACAATGGTTCCATTCAGTCCCAGAATTTTTGTAAGAGCCTTTGTCATGATTAGGGTTAGCCAGCAGCCTGCGAACTAAGGGGTTAACTACACCTAGCCAGGTGGGGTGGCCAATAGAAATATAGGTAGGACTTTCAAACTGGGAAAAGGAATTTTGTTTTTTACCTCCTTTGTCTCTAGGGAGTTCCCTCCAGCTTCTGAGGGAGACAGACACGTCTCTGTCTCCAAGAAACCATTCTTCACTTTCTGTAAGTATGATAAAGTTTAGATAAATCCATTAGGTTTTATTATTTTATGGTTTGGATCTGATGTCTGTGCACTTTTAAACAATGTTTTGGCTTTTCTTTGTAATTAAGTTCTAGGCCAATGGAGTCTCTCCATGAGTGTATACGTTGTTACCTTTCAATCTAGTCATTATGCTTGCAACAGGAATATTGTGGTGATAATAAAAGCCTTCTCTTTTCTTTATTAACCTGGTATTGGTTAATTGTGTGCCCTGGTTTTTACTTTAGGGGTGAGATTTTCCAAGTGATTTCTCCCCTGATTTCTTTATTATTACTTGGGTGGTGGCAGTAAAGGTTTTTATTCCCAAAATCTAGGCTGTTAAGATTTTTGGGGGGAAGTTTTATACCAAAGCCTAGTAGATAAGTTTTTGGGGTACTTTTGCTGGCCCCCACTTCTGCATTTATTGTGCCAGAGTGGGGAAGGAGCCATGACAGACTTTAAGCCATCACCTACCTTCCCAGAGGTCAATTGATAATGCCAATGTAGAAAAATAATGTGATTTTATTCATGTTAAATGAGAAAATTGCTTCTTTTTAATCAAATGTAATCTTTTTAAGTGAGTTTTGTGAGCTGTAGTAGATGTATCACCGTGTTACTTTCTGCTTTAATGACTACAGGGATGTGAGCCCTTACATAAACAAGGAAAAGGATTTAATGAACATACTGTATATTCTAAAGTAGATGCTTTGCTTTGGAAAAGCATAGAATGCATTCTTCCAAGTGCATAAAATCCCACATAAATGTTGCATGCGTTTCCTATGAATTGGGCCAGTACAAAATTGTCAACTATACTTGTAAGACTAAATCAAGTATGATAATTGTTCACTTTGATTTGATGTAAAAAAATAGAGCAGAGGAATTTTCTAAAATGATGGTACTATTTTTATGTTTCTTTTCATTAGAGACCATTTGAAGAGTCAAGCTTGTTCATCTCAGATGAATGTGTTTCTTCACAACAGCAATTTCACTTATTGTATTTCCATTCATTTTCATTCCTTGTATGTGAACAGTAACATTTCCAAAACAAAAAAGACACAGCAATTGGAATCTCGTATTTACAGAATATTTATAGAATCCTGGCATGATAGTCACAATTTTATGAAAATTATTAGAATTTCAAGAAATTGTGTCCCTAAGAAAGAAATGTTTGTGAATCTTTTGTTCAAAAGATTACAACTGGGTACATCTATTTTCTTGATTGCCATTTCATCACTCCATTTACTGCAGATGCCATTTTCCCTCACTCTATATGAGAATGCATAAAGGATGATAAATAGTCTTCTGTTAAGCATGCAGCTTGGATTTGGTTTCTATGACCATCTGTGCCACAAGCTTCCTGTGTAACTTTAGGCAAATCATTTTATTGCTCTAGCATATCATTTCTAAAAGAAGAAACACCACCTCCACACACCTCTAATTAACAATTGTAGCTCCTTAGAATTTTAAATTCACTTTCTGAGCCTACTTAAAGGGGAAAAGAAAGGAGAAAAAGGATCTTTCCCTTTCTGGTACAAAAGCTTAACTCTCATATAAGACAGAAAACAAAGTTACCTCCATTCATCTTCTCCAGTGCCAACAGCACCCTCCATTACCCATCAATTTATTTCACGGAAAGTTTCTACAAGTATAAAATAATTACATGAAAGTCATATTGTATTCCTACCCTGGTTACTAAGACAACCACAAAAACATGAGCCACATTTAACTGACATAGCGTGTCTTCCTGAGTCTGCACGCAGCCTGAAACTGTAACTCTTTAAAGAGTGCCCCATTCATCAAAAAGGAGCATTAGCTCTGCAACAGAAAAATTAAAAAGTATAACTCAGGAATAATATTTTCATTATTTAATTGCCAATCATTTGGCAATGAAATTATTATTATAAATTACTATTATTATTAAAGGCACAATGGCAGATATCAAGGGAAAGTAGAGAATAGCAAGAGACCAATATGAAAATTCAAAAAAGGAATCCCACAAACAGTGGAAACAAGGATAAACTGCTAGGTTAAGTATAAAAGAAGGGCAGAGCATGTAAGGATAAATTCCAAACGATTAAGACACAAAATGAATTACATTTAGTAACAGACATAAAATACAACAGGAAGAGGTTCTGTTAAGACAGTAGGAGGAAGACAAAGACAGGAATGTGTAGGTTTACTACTTAGTGGAAAGGTGAAGCTAATAATAGATGTAATCAAAAAGTCTGAGGTATTTAATGCCTCTCTTGTTTCAGTCTTCACTAATAACAAGAGGGAAGGAACACAAGCCAGACTAGGCAAAGAACAGGTTAAAGAATATTTAGGTAAATCAGATATTTATAAGTAATCAATGGCTGATGAAATTCACTGCTGAGTTTGTAAGGAACTAGCTGAAGCAATCTTCGAACAACTACCGCTCATCTTTGAGGACCCATGGACAATGGATGATGTTCTAGAGCAGTGTTTCTCAACCAGTGGTACGAGTACCCTTAGGGGTACTCGAGAGAAACCTGGGGGGGTACGTCAACACAACTGAAATTTGGAGAAAACAGAATTTTTGTTGTCGGTTTTACAACGCTTTATTATTTTTGTACTTTTTACTCCCAAAAATTTCATTGCCTGCCCGGCTACGATTAAATAGTTTAAACAAATGTGTTGCAATGGTAGAAACAAATTTTGTGTCTCTGAAAACTGTAGGTAGTGGGGGTAATTATAATTTTTTTAATGGGGTACTTATATATATATTGTTATATATATATATATATATATATATATATATATAAAAAGATTGAGAAACACTTTTCTAGAGGACTAGAAAAGAGCCAATATAGTTTCTATCTATAAAAAGAATCTGGGGGTTACACTGGATCATATATTGAATATGAGTCTAATGTGATGCAGTTGGGAGAAAGGTTAATATTCTGTGGAGTATTAACAGGAATATCATATATAAGATATGGGAGGTAATTGTTCCTCCCTATTTGGCACTGATAAGGCCACAGCACAGCTTAAGTATTGTGTACAGCTTTAGGTATCACACTTTGAGATGTGGGAAAACAGGAGACATTCCAAAACAGAGCAGTAACGATGATACAACATTTATAAAACCTGAGCTATCCAGAAAAAGAAATTAAAACAGCCTTGTTTAGTCTTGAGGGCGGACCTGATGAACATACCATTCAAACAGACTAAGTGCGGTTATGAAGAGGATAACAAGCAACTGTTTTCTATGTCCACTGAAGATAGGACAAGTAGTAATCAACTTTATCTGAAGCATTGGATATTTCTATTATAATTTAGGAAAACTTTCCAACTCTAAGGATAGTTAAGTACTGGATTATGCTTCATCGTTGTAGGTTTTAAGAACAGGTTACGCAGACACTTATCAGGGATGGTTTAGGTATAAGTGGTTCTTCCTCAGTAGAGAGGACTGGATAAGATGACTCCACATAGTCCCTTCTAGTCCTCCATTTAAATCATTATAGGAACGAATAATTTAAGCAGAAAACATGGAATAAATTTGTTATTCCATACCTATATTACCAAGCGACTAATCTGATATCAAAATAAGCAGCCTACACCAGGCATACAACCATGACCCATCATAGAAGAGATTAAGGAGTTGCTTTGGGCTCGAGTGGCTCTTACACGCTTATGAATTATTCTAGGATTAGACAAAGAGTAAAAGTAAGAAACACCACTCAAGTGAGAGTAAGCCTAGGAAAGGAATGATTTCTGCAGCTCCCACGAAGAGATCTGACAGCTAACAGAATCTCTGCCCTCACACAAAGGAGAATACAAATTCTCCAAGATAAGAAAACAAGAGAGATTGAAACTGTACTGCAGACCCAGTGAACTCTAGGGTTAGAGCATGATATTTCCAAGATCATCTGAAGTAAGCGTAACCAATATTCTGACTAAGGCTACCTATACATTTTTCTTTCTTCTTCTTTATTTATTTAACAATGTTTGCTTTACGTGTACTCACTTGGGACACTGAGAAGAAAAACAGTCAGCAGGCTTTGGCTGGAAGGCAGAGTATCAGCCTCACTGGACTGAAACAACCCACAACTCTTGCTAGTGTGGGGCAGTTGCATGCTGGAGCAATTTTCTGAGGACAATTTTGTGACAGCCCCAGGTTGCTTTCCCCTATTTAATTAGCAGCTACATTTTAAAGCATTAGAAGAAGCTGCTTCAGAATTTGCCATACTAGATTTAGTAGTGAATCCAGAGATTTTGCCACAAAAATTAGGTCCAATTAGAGTCTCTCTTGCCTAAAGCAAAATGTGGTTAACACGAATGGTGACAGCTCGGAGTGCCCCAAACAAAACACATGCTTTGATGATCAAGAATATCAAAACACTCTAGAGTACACAAGAGCTCTCAGGGAATCTAAAATGAAGTAATGACAATTTAAAATAAAATTAATTGTTTGGACTCTTAAAGACTTGTTTAAATGTGACTAGTAGACAGCAATTTGGCTAGAAGGATAAAAAATAAAGTGGTAATTTGACATATCTGACAGTATCCTAACACAGTGCAGCATAGTTGTAGCCCTGTTGGTTTCAAGATATTTCAGAGACAAGGTTGATGAGGGGATATCTTTTAGTAGACCAACTTCTGTCGGCGAGAGACACAAGCATATAAACCACCTTAAAAGATATCCCCCTCACTCACCTTGTCTCTCTAATATAGGACATTTTTGGCAACATGTTGGAAGTGTTATAAAAATAATAGAATCATACATTACCAGCTAAATCAGAGCTCTTACAGGCAGTCCCCGGGTTACGTACAAGATAGGGACTGTAGGTTTGTTCTTAAGTTGAATCTGTATGTAAGTCGGAACTGGCGTCCAGATTCAGCCGCTGCTGAATCTGGACGCCAGTTCTGACTTACATACAGAATCAACTTAAGAACCCCAAGGGTCCCCAAGTCAGCTGCTACTGAAACTGATCAGCAGCTGATTCCAGGAAGCCCGAGGCAGAGCAGCTCTGCCTCGGGCTTCCTGTAGTCAGCGCTGGTCAGTTTCAGCAGCGGCTAAATCAGCATGCCTGGGGCAGAGCAGCTGGGGTGCTGCTGGGTTGCTCCAGAAGCGCCCAGAGCGGCGCTGCGGGACCAACCGGCAGAGCCCCAGCTGCTCTGTCACAGGCGTCCGGAGAAAAGCCTAGTCTGCTGAGGGGGGGGGCGGTGCGTACTAGCTGCGCCCCCCACCCCCACCCCAGCAGACCAGGAAGACGCGGGCGGCGGACCGAGACGCACCGCCGTCCGGGTCCTCCGCGGCTTTGCTCCCCGTCTCCCTGGTCTGCTGGAGACCAGCAGACCAGGGAGACGGGGAGCAAAGCCTCTGAGGACTCCGGAAGCGGGACAGCCGCGGGGCGTCTGGGCTGTCCCGCTGCTGGCTTCCCCGAGGCTTTGCAAAGCCGCGGGGGGGGGGGGGGGCAGGCAACGGCTTTGCTCCGCGTCTTCCTGGTCTGCAGACCAGGGAGACGCGGAGCAGCTTTTCTCGCCCGGAGTACACGGGCGGCGGGACCGCGAGGTCCCGCAGTCCGTGTACTCCGGGGCAGCCCCGTTCGTAACTGCGGATCCGACATCAGTCGGATCCGCATAAGTCGGGGACTGCCTGTATTTGATATGATCTGGTATTTATTGAATTAGCTACAAATGCATGCTACATGATACTTCACAACTTTTGAAATGTTTCTGGCAATTACCCTTCATTGTACAAGAAATGACTGAACCACACTTTTGAAAGAATCTCATATTGGTATGGAAAAAAGGACTTCCAATGAGCATCTTGTTTATGATGATGAGTATGAAAAAACTGTACATGTCAGAATTACCCCTTACCTAAAGCAGAAAACAGTTGTGTTTGTGAGAATTACATGAATCCCTAGAGTGTGCTGCTGTTGTCCAAAACTTTGGTCTAGTGAAAGGTTGGCTGCTGTTTTCTGGTTTTTAGATATTCTTACAGGTAGACTGTAGTTATTTATTTTAAAACCAATAACAATAATATTTTTAAAAAGCAACCCTATAATGGCTCTAATCATTAGTGTGTCCTAGACATGGGAAGAAAAGGACTACATCACCCTAATTGGCAGATTTTTAAAAAAATCTAAGAGATCGTTATTGTAAAGAATAGGGTTCAGTGCCTCGGTCACAGAAGCAATGTCTAAGAAACTAACTGCTAGAAGGCAGTGAACCAAACAGCTGCAGAAGGGACAGCTTGGCCTTTTATTTCCAAGCTTTTAAAAATATATATATAACTGAATAAGAAACTAAACATAAATTAAGGGGGAGACAGTGTGTACCTATATTACCAAACATGTTTTAATAATCCATTGCTGTCTTTTATAGCCAGTTGTTGGCATCAAAATGGGATTAAAGATACTGGGTCATTAACTGAATTCACTTTGATATTGATTAAAATATACCCCATTCAAATAAACCCACTGGGATAGAAGACCACTTTTCTTGGTCCTCTCTAACTGAATGGTAGGAGAAAACAAAATAAGAGGCTCACTGATCCATCTCTGTTCTGTGTGTTTTGAGGAAGGCGCCAACAGAACTCTTGCAGTCATCTAGTTAGCAGTAAACAAAGATACTTCTACAGAACACAGAGCAGCAGATGATTTCTGCAGAATAAATCCCAAGAGAGCACTTATCAATGTCAGGATTACCCTGATAACAGTAACCCTCTCTACATGCCTCACTGGCTTAGGCTGGTTATGAAGGAAGATTAGGTCAAGCTAGTACCATTAAAATCGATTTTAAACTGCAACTGCTAGGGTGTGACTAAATGTTAAATATTGATTGTTAAGATACTATTAAATCAGATGTCTTTCCTTTTAAACTTGTCATTCATTTTCATGAGTTAATGGATCAAATAATTACCTTAAATTTTGGATTTACAATTAGTCATTCTGTTATATCTCAAAATCTTAGTTACAGCGGAGGAACACATCAGTACTAGAAAGTGATTTACTCAGCTGCTCCCTTTAGTGGTTCTGCCTTGGGAAGTCCAATTTAATGCTTGAACTTCTTTCCTCAACTCACACACACCATAGTGGAGTGCATCTGAGTCATCTTAAATGAGTAACAGTTAAATAACTGAACTGTAAAACCCATATAACTTATATGTACCAAATGCCTGAAAGTAAAAGTCTCCAGTAGGAAAGGAATTAAACTGACTTTTAAAAAAATGCACAGCTATTAATGACACCCCACTTCTCAACCTATTTAATTTTCAATTATTATTTAGCTTACCTTCACTGTAAAAATGTGTTACTTACACAATGAGTTTGTCATACATATGCTAAATAGTTAGTGAATGTATTTACAATAAGACAACTGAATAAGCTAACAAAAGCATTTGAAGCATAGTGTTTTTAGACTATTTTTAGGTTTTCAATGAGAGGGTGCTACACTATGCAGGCCATTAAACTGCACAGATGTTCTTACTTCTTCCTACTTAAACAGGCCAATCCTACCTATTAGGAACAAATACTTTAGGACAAAGTATTTTCGTGTATCATTCAAATACAAATAAATTGGTCTCTTCAGGCACTATGTTCAGTCACAGACAGACAAGGTTTTTTGTTGTCTGAAGATCCCATTCCCAAGTATGAAAAATTAACTTAAATATAAACTAACAATGCTAAACTGCTAAATTAGCACCCAGATATACCAGTATAGCAGGTATCCTGGGTTAACTCCTAGAGTACAAATTCAGAATAATGTCTTTCACTGGCCATTAACAAAGGCTAAATGGTATTTTTAGTGCATCAGTCCGGTGTTGGCTGCATACCTATTCCCAGTAGTTTACAAATATAAATGTTGTGTTTTATTTTAACATCATACTAAATACTTTGTTATGGGTGACAGGAATCACAGTGTGCTTATTTTCAAAGCAATTCATAAAAATATATAGCAGCACAGTGTATTGTGATCATCTGAGAACAGGTCAAGTACAGAAGATTAATAGACAGATTTTTTTCCTCTTTAGGATGCGCCATTTAAGATTCCACTATAGCAATTTATAGAAGAGAGGCAGCAACAAAGGCTGCATCCACATGCTGCCAAATACCACACCACTTAACTCCCCCTCAACCATGATTTAATATTGCATAGATAGGTAGGGTTGCCAGATGTTTGCAACAAAAATACCAAACACTGCCCCCTCAAAAAAACAACAACACATTGGGAAAAAATTCTGTTGAAGGGGAAAAAAAGGGGGGGAACCAAAGTTGTTGAGAAAAAAAAAAGGACTCCAAGGACATATTAATCCCCCCCCCCCCCAATTTTTTTTTTTAAATAAAATAGCATGTCTCTTTAAGAGTGAGTGCAGGGATAGGAACAGGGGAGCGGTTGAGCACTAAGACCAAGGGGAAGCATTGCTTCCTCTAGGTCTTTTGGCCGGTAGCCATTTTGTGCCAGCAGCCTTGGGGAACCAGGTAATCATGGGGGCTGGGGTCGGGGGCCTGGGGGTGTTGGGATCCGGGGGGGCTTTGGGAGGGGGGAGGTCAGGTGCTGAGTGTTTGTGGGGTTGCCAGGTGCTCAGCATTTAGCCTCCTGGCTGGGGAAAAATTCAGAAAATACCGAACATCTCAGGTGTCCGGTGTTCTCAGAATTTTTTTTACTGGACAGGAGGCAAAAATACCAGACTGTCCGGGTGAATACCAAACACCTGACAACCTTATAGACAGGGGCAAGAAATTTCCAATGCCTCTTGTAGAAGATACATTTCTCTTCCTCTCCCTTTTCTCAGAAAGGGAGCAACGTTTGACCTTGGGTTTCAAACACAATTCATTTTTGGAGATTGTACACAGGCAGAGAAGAAGAAGAAACACTAACAACCTAACGAAATTGAGGTTAGTCTGAATAGAACTTTTAGGTGGGTGTACAGAAATGAATGATTATCCTAGCTTAACAACAGTGGCAAACACGCAAGGCCTTCGCAAATGGTAGATGTGGAGGAATCTTTAAGGCACCACGTTATTATCTTGAAATATATATGGAAGAGTACAGCCATTATACTCAAGGTGTATTAATCCCTTTAATGTGAAAACAGATGCAAAATTTTTGTAACCCCTGAATCACATGAGTGCCTGATACCAAAACACAAAGACCAATCTCTTATCACTCCTGGGGCATGTCTACACTAGGAAATTATTTGAAATAACTCGACTTACTTGACTTATGCCAGATTTTACAAAGTCGAAGTAGCATTGCTCCACTACGCAAAAGCCTCAAAATTAGCTGAGGCAGGCTCTGTTAATGTGGATACGCTACCTCAACTTTGACCAGGGTGTGGATGTTACATTTATTATATTATATACCATAAAAACTAATTTTCATTTTCAAAATACTCTTCTGTATTATTGAGAATTTTATAGACCCGCATTTTCTGCCTTACTCAACTTAATCTAAAAATAGTAGTTTGTCTAGCTCAAGTAGAAACACAAGTGAATATTGTAGCTTCACTGAAGGGCCTGTTTGTGAATGGCAACACTTAAGATGTTCCAGATGCTTCAAGCTACTATAATTACAGTAAAACTACAGACCAATTAGAGAAGTATATGCAACTTAATGTTCCAGATGGTTATGTAGAGTTATAACAGTACAATAAACCCATGTCATAAATCCATTTTTATAAAACTAAGTTCTGAATGCATTTATACTTATTTAAAAAAACTATACTAAATCACAGCTCATAGTTCTTATTTATGATAAAGTTGTATGTCAGCACTGAGAAGACTTACTAAAGATTTAATGGCTACAAAATAAGGGACATTAAAATTGAAATTTTAACTTCCCATCCACATTTTTTGAAATCTTTAAAAACCCAGTTTTATATAAAGACACACTCTTTTAAACAAATACATTTACCACAGTGAAAACACATTAACATGCCTCCTTCTCTGCAGGAAAGTGATAGTTAGTGGTCAGTGGAATTCACCACACAAGAGCAGGAAATTTCCCATAGAAATAGGAAGTTCAAGGTGTTGTTATTGTGCTCAATGTGTTTCTGATTGGATAGAATTATTACACATATAGCTCTATTACCATGAGTAGTCTCAATGAAATAAATGAGACTTCTCATGTAATTGAATTAAGCACACCTCTAAATGTTTGCAGGAATACGGTCTTAGTCTGTCTGGGAGCATCTACACTGCACCCATAACTTGAAATAAGCTACACAATTTGAGCCATACAAATTGTGTAGCTTATTTTGAATCAATTTTGAAATAGTTTATTTTGAAATTTGGCACTGTCTACACAGCACTTATTTCAAAATAAATTGCTATTCCAAAACATCCCTTACTACTTATGGATTGAGATTTACAGGGACATCAGAATAGTGAGCCCATTATATTTTGAAGTAACAGACACACTCAAGAGAAACAGAATAGATATTGCGGGATACCTCCAGTATCCCAAAATAGTGCTGTAGTGTAACCTTAGCCTCTGTATCTTGGTTTCCCACTTGTAAAATGGGGATAGTAATACTTCACTATCTCAAAGTGCTGTTCTGAAGATAAATTTAATAAAGTTTCTGATGTGATCAGATACTATATCTATTATATATTTGAGAGAGTTTATGAGTGAGCAGTCTGTTTGTTCAAGAATTTTTGCTAAACAGTAAGGAATTTGGACCACCAAATTTGGTATGCCGCTTCCTCTTATCATAACTTATGTAGTCGGCAAGAGTAAGTCTAAGGTCCGACACTGGGTTCTCAAAGCACAAAGGACGCCACACAGGTATCTGTCAAACACAAGTAGTTTATTTCCTGACAGCTAACAGCTGTGCCCCATAACTGGAAGAACAATATAACAAAGTAGCGGCATATCTTACATCCTTTCCTGCAAGCTTGGACCCCAGGTACGCTGCGGATGAGCTTCCGAGGTGCTGGTACCCAAAGCCCTTCAGTGAGGTTCGATTTGCTAGGCTTTAATGCAGCCTTAAATACAGTGTCTCTACCTTGTTTGTGGCAGTTTGGAAATTTCCAGGGGTTACTCATTACGTGCTGATGTAGGGCTTAGCTGTTAGTTATCGATCTGGTTCTGATCTAGTTCTACTTGTTCTTTGGCCCTGTTTACATGATCAGTATGTTAGGGTAAACAGAATTGATTATGCGTTCTTGCCCTTTACCCTTATCTTATGCTTGTTCTTGCTATACTGGCAACAATGCTTATCTTAAATGGCATATGTTCCCAAAGACTTGCTTCTGGCTCATCAGTAGTAAGGAAAGGGGGGGGGGGGGAGAGAATGCAGGCCTCACCACCCCTAAACTTGCACGTAGAAAGTTGGTATAAGGATGCATAAAACCACACAGAAATCACCAGGCAGGTGAAAGGGACTGGCTAGGGGCACCCTGCATCCAGGACTAATGCAGCCCCAAACTAAATACATTCTAAAATATTTGTATACCATGTGCTAATACTCCTGATTTGGTAGTCTGATATGATAGAGAAGTGCACATAGCTACATATCCCCTATAAACAAATACAACTCTACTGACATATGCATGAATTAAATATTAGTTGTAAGCCAAAAGGGGGAGAGGGAGAGGTGAGAGCTATTTTTCTATCCCCACCAAGTGTTATAAGATATAAATAAGGTAATAAAAATAAAGGAAAATGCAAGATGGTTGAAATGTCTCTATTAGTAAGACAAAACTGAGTAATAAATTTCTTTAAAAATATTCTATATGAGCACAGTACAGAAAATTATACAATGATTATACAGCCAGTCCCCGAGTTGCGAATGGTCCGACCATTTACATTTACGACCAAAGCTGCCATGGAGTGGTCGTAAAGGCAGTCTCCGAGTTATGAACGCGACCCTCGCTTACGTATAGCGTGGTCACTATGTAATTCAATGGGGTCCGAGTTATGAACAGATTGAGTCATGGCCAAGTTTTTGGTCCGTAACTCAGGGAGAGGCTGTACTTAAATAATATAGCAATGGTCATAAAATAGATTTAAGAGAAATCTGTTAAGAGACACTTTCGCTATAAGGCAGTGGTTCTCAAATTTTTTGGTCCATGGCCCACCTGGCTCAATTCAAATCTTTCTGCAGAACACCAGTTGATTATGTAATTAATGGTGATTTTCCATTATTACACCTGAGCCATTTTGCTAGTGCTGCAGCTAGGGAGAATAATTTAAATTATTAAATAGATTAATCATTTTAACTCTCTCATGTTAGTTTATTAAATTTCATTTTAAATAAAGTAAAATATTAAATTACATCCAACACAAAAGGTTTAAACGTTTTCTTCATTTATGGCAGGGGTGAGGAACCTTTCTTGAGTTGGGGGCCACGGATCTACAGACAAATCAGTTGGGGACCCCACAAGTGAGAAGCAAAAAAACTCCTCCAAAACCCCCCAACCCTCAATGATGAGACCCCCAGTGAGACACCTCACTCCTCTGGTGCTCCAGCCCCACGGGATGAGGGGAAGGCATAGCGAGGACTTCGGTTCAGACTTACCCATAGGCCAGATTTACTTTTCTGGGGTTCTGGAGTAAGTGGATTTTGTGGAATCCCTCCCCCCTCTTAGGCTCTGCAGTGGAGACAAAAATTAGAGTTTCAGTGAGTGGGACAGGGCTGCGTGGAATAGGATTAAGGTGCAGGACCTGAGCAGGAGGTGAGGTTCAAGAGGGGGTGAGGGTGCAAAGTCTGGGTGGGAGGTAAGTGCAAAAGCAACCTGGGAGTAGAATGTCTGGCCAGGGGGAGGGAGTGGGAGCAAGAGCAAGAGCAGTATGTGGTCAGGAGGGAGGGTGTAGCAGCAATGGTGGACACAAGAGCAAGCTATGGGTAGGCTTTGTGGCCGGAGGGAAGAGCGCAGGAGGAAGGGAGGATGCAGGAGCAGGTTGGGGGTAGGTGTCTGGACAGGGAGGAGGGTGCAGGAGCGGGATGAAGGTTCAGGGTCTCAGCAGAGAGCAGTACATGAGAGGGGAGAGGGTACACGGTGTGGGCAGGGCACTTGCTTTTGCATAGGCACCATATTCCAGGCACGGCCTCTCCAGCCAAAGGGAGCAGTGGGAAAAGCCTCCAGGCAGCAAATCCATGCTCTGCTGTTCCCCCAGCTGGGGGAGAGAGAGAGGGCAAATGGCAGTGCGTGGAGCTACTTCTGGCCCCACTTCTTCCCTGCAAGTCAGGTCTGGTGGGGAGAGTCAGATCATTCTTCCTCCATCCCCCAGTGGGAAGCAAGTGCTGGCGTTCCAGCCTCATGGGGGGGGGGTGGGGGCTGCAAGTCTGGAGTGCCAGTGTGGGCTCCCCACTGCTGCAGAGAGTAGGAGGGGGCTGAGCTCCAGCCATGGACCACCTGAAAGGCGGTCACAGACCACTAGTGGTCCACAGACTGCAGTTTGAGAACCACTGCTACAGGGAAGGCTAGTGCATTAAAAGAATTCTATAGCTTGCAGTCTGAAATATGAATATTAAGGTATCTTTGCTTCATTAGAATTGATGACAAGTTGCATGATGCTTCTATTCCATGATTTAACAAATTTAATCTGATTATGACTTTTCCTTTAAATCGGATATAAATTTTGCTTTCTGCAAGATTTCAAGTAATGAAGTTCTCCTGTTAAAATAATATTTTTAATCAAACCAATCTATACACAAAACACAAGACTGTACTGGGATACTAGATTTAAATTATAGCATGTATATTTATGATTTTTGCAAATGTTGAGATTTGATCCTTGTCTCAAGTGTGTGTCATCTGTCCACAATTCATTCTATTATTCTTTGTCTATCCATAAACATTTAAGAAAGCTCAGAAACTAAATGGTGAACAGATGACTCCACAATAATGTAGTTCAACATTTTGTGTGTGTGCCATAGAGCTATATTTAGATAAGTATAAATGTAGGAACTACGAACTGGTCATATAAAAGCTCTTGCACTATGAGAGGTTCTACTTGCATAAGAAAGTCACTGCATCAGTGGATGGTTGGTAATACTGTCATAATTGGTCAACTATGTAAAAAAAGAAAAAATGTTATGTACTTCCACTGTATTATGAAATGTGTTTTTTATTTGCAGTCAAAAATTCTCAGCACATTATACAGCTATCAATTGTGGAAAATAGCACATTTTCATTCATATGACTCTCTACTATAGGTTTAGTTTTAGGTATGCAAATGTGGTATTCTTTAGTCTGTATTAAATGAACAGCTTGGCTCCTTTTATAATTACAAAAACAAATATCCATATCCACTAGTAAGGACTGAGCCAAAAGAAGTAGATATATCCCAGTAAGTAAGTTTTCAGGGTTTTAAAAAAATACAAGAATGTCAAAGATTTATTATTCACTACTGTATGTTAAGGAGATACAGGTCGTTAAATCAAAATTGACCCAAAAAGAGGCTTTTACCAATGAAAACTAGGATCAAAATATATTTTAAAAAATTCCAATGGACAGCTATTTTAAAACAAAGAAACATTCATAACCAGTATTACAATACTGTAGTAGTATTGTGCTGGTGAATCTGATTTTTAAAGTTAAATTAACTAGAAACAGAAGCAAGTATCAGTAGGCTTGCCTTTTTTTTTTTTTTTTGGATCCTCAATGGTAAAGATATGAGGGAGGTAGTAGAAGATAATAGTGGGGGGAAAAGAAAAAAAATATCTGGACTATCCAGCTTTGACAACTTGCTACCTTAACAACTTGAACTGTAAGATTTCTATAATGCAGGATGGCTTGTTAGATTGTTAGATCTCGTATTACTTACCTGTTTTACTATCTTGAGCCTACAAACAATTTTGATGCTAAACAATGTGTTACATGACCTAATATATAAAGGAGAATGTTTGTATGTTTGTGCGCTAATAACTTGGACATTATAAGAGCTACTGCAACCAAACTTTGCATGGTATAACCTTTTATCCAGGAGAAAGTTTTAAGGTACTGTGGGAGGGAAGAGATGAGACACGGATGCCTCTCCCTGGTGCTGCACAGAGCTTGGCAGTGCAGGGAGAAGCGGCTTCCCGGGGGAAGCGGCAGGAACAGTTGCTCACTAAGGCCGGCGGAGAGACAAGGAAGCGGAGGGCGGGCTTTGGAGCCAGCAGCAGGCACGCAGTTCCCTTCCCCCTCCTTCCCCTCAGGCTCCTCACCTCAGTTATATCAACTGTCAACTTATATTTCAACAATGTATACTGATTCTATTTTTCGGTAACTCACTTTAATTATTGAACAGATTATATTATTTTTCCTAAAAACAATTTATCAATACACAACAAATTGAATTTTTTAGCCCATTTTAAAAAAATATGCCATTAAAAAAAAAAAAGGCAGCTAGGAAGAAAGACTGCAGGTACAAAAAATGGCTTTATCAAGAGCACCTGTACATGTAGAAGAGAGGCAGATTTGTCTAGACAAGCAACATGTAATACAAGCAGAATAAAGGTCATCTGAGAGTCAAGACCAGAGACAGACACGGCTTGAAAATCTGCGACTTACAACTGCAGAATCAAGAGCAGCTGAAAGTGTGAAACACAGGCAGGTTTGGCTTGATAACCAACGTGTAATACAAGCAACTTCAATAGCTAAACGCTGGTCAATACTAGAAGGCAAGGCATTTCATTATAATCTGACTGATAATTATGAAAATTGGCCTCAATTTGATATCGGGCAAATGAACCAAGTACATTTACATTGTAGCACTCTAAAGTGGATTGGAGAAACACTAGGCATGTTCGGTTTGAGTGGTAAAATTAGCATACTAATACAGCTGGTTCCTGAGTTGCGAACGGTCAACTTACGACCGTTCGCCATTATGACCAAAAATGTCATAAATAGCGGACCCTGAGTTACGAACGCGATCTGCACTTACAAACAGCGCGGTCGCATGTAACTCAATGGGGTCCGACTTACGAACAAACCGAGTTACGACCAATTGCTTGGTCCGTAACTGGTTCGTAAGTCGGAGACAGGCTGTACTCCAATCTCCTCCAGAACTGCTACAATCATTGATGTCTGGATTAACATCCAGATCGAAACATTTCTTGCAAAATATCAGAAAGTACAACTCTCATTTCCAAATGATATCTTTTGGTACAAGCAACGAAATATGCGAGCCAGGTTTCATGCCTACTTTTAAAGTTCAAGTTCGATAATGGACTACTATTTTGTTCGTCCACCTTCCCGACCAACGCCAGGTAACTGCAGCTAGCTGTCAAATAAAAATCATCCTAAATCTTACATGTAACACCTAATAAAACATTACTAGAAGCACACATTATAAAACAAAAAAAGTTTTGCAAGAAAAATAACGTAAATTGCAAAAATTAACTAAGAACCAGAGAAAAAAAGACAAAAGTCTGACAGACTTGACTATACATATGAATCACTAACAGACACAAAAGTCTGCATGCATAGTCTTTTTTTTGGGTCTTTGCTTACTCTGTGCTACTGCATCTTTCAGGGTTTACCAACCTCACATGAAAAAAAAAAAACATGTACATTACGTTAAACACAATGTGCAACTCAAGTGTAAACATAAGGGATGTGAACATCTAAAAGATGATCCTGGGATTGATGCTATTTGAGTGGGCATCCTGATTATCAACCACACCATCACCACACACTATTCCAACAGTTTATTCCGTATGTAACACACAGTGAAGATAAATTATTTACAGCTACTGTTATATTTACTTTACTTGCTTGTAGCATTCACTCCTTTAGTTAATAGGTAACTTGTCCTCCTCAAGTTGTGGTCAGACCAGCAACTGTAGCCAACTGCAACTTCTCAGCTTCACCACCACAAAAAAGAAGTTATGAAAAGTTCACCATCTAGTCCTGCTTGTTGCAACCACCCATCTAGACAATCAGGGTCACCATTGGTAGCTGTTAAAATGGGAAATTTTTTCAGGATTTAGGGAGATATGCAGTCCCAAAGAAAAAAAGAGGGGCAGAGAGTTCTAGTAGAAGGGTGTTCATTCCCCCTCAAGTGTTAAAATCGAAAAGTTAAACTGCAACAATTTTTTTTTTAAGTTCACAGTATTAGTTTGGATTAGTGTGTCTTGCAAATCTGGGAAGCAGAATCTCTCTTCTATTCACTATTCATTATATACATAAAACCCCAGGCCACTGAACAGGGCATATAATATCGTACTATCAGTGTTATTCTGTCACTCTGTTTCATTGCAGGAATGGGGAGCCATACCTTACAGCAATACTTGGAGCATTTTTTCAGGTTTGGCTTCCACAATACACTTATCATTTTCACTAAGCTGACATTTTGTTTAAGAAGAAACAGTTTTTCAGGGGATGTAAGTATATCATCATAGCAGAAGGTTATTTCTTTTGAAAAAGGTTGTTTCAATAGCAAAGGAAACTGATAAGGATTTCATAACATTGCTAAAATGAACTTAAAAAAGAAGCTGGTTTTCCTCATACAACATTAATTTATATAACCAAAAAAACTTAAAGATTAAGAGCACTATACTATCATCAATGCTCATTAAAATTAATAGGATTCTTATGTGTAATTCCCTGGTGCATCACTGGCAGATTAGGCCCCAAGGAATTTATTAAACAACATCCATATTAGCAGGCAAGAGAAGAAAAACAAAAGAGAAAGAGAAAGGAAAATTGTTTGAAAGAGCTACCACTCTAGCAGTTATGAACATACTAACAGAAGATGTTTGTCCATTTTTCTCTTATTAACTCTTGCTCAGAAGATTATTATTCAGTTATTCACAAAGATAAGGGCAACTGTTTACTTGCTAACAGCATGTTGCAGCATGTTATTTGGAATGCATGATGCTGAGAAAGCTGACTGCACACAAGTGGGACATGTAAAACATGCTCATTAAAAATATGGACTAAACATTGTGTTTCAGTGAACAATGTGCCTACAGCATCACTGTGATGAATATACAGGAACCAGGTGATGCAATGACAAATACCCATGCCAACATACAGCCAGTGGAATTGGTAATCTAGTTTTAACCACTAATTATACCCAATGAAGCAGTATTTCTTAACCCACTGGGTGTGAACCAGAAGCAATTTATGAAGGAGCCACAGGAAAAAGTAAGCTATATCAAGTAGCTGTTAAGACCTATTGGAAGCCTAGAGAGCACAGGTAGGGCGCAACTCACTCCCATTTCTGGTTTTTACATTGTCCTTGCTCCAATTTCTTCCAACCCAATCTCTTTGGAGCCAGTTCTCTTATAAGTTTTCCCCCACCTGACCAGCACTTAGCCCTGCAGCAGGAGAAATGGAGCAGGTAGAAAGGAGAAAGAAGAGCAGCACCCACAATAATCAATATCACTTTCCCTACCTACT
The DNA here is from genome assembly GCF_052426305.1 of Pelodiscus sinensis. Classification (NCBI taxonomy): domain Eukaryota; kingdom Metazoa; phylum Chordata; order Testudines; family Trionychidae; genus Pelodiscus; species Pelodiscus sinensis. The sequence continues at coordinate 44,193,547 of NC_143059.1, forward strand.
TCTATCCAGCCCGCAGCTAAATTCCAGCAACTTCAAGCAGCCAAGCACCCAAATCACCAAGTAGGCTGGCAAAAATAAACCCAGCCACAGCTCCCCATCTAGCCTTACACCTGCCTCCTGCATTGCTATTTAACTTCCCTTGTACTCATCACCACACAAAATCATCCTATTGTTTCTTACTGAAACTCAAAACTCGTAGTTCTTCATAGATGAAACATGTATTGCTAGATGATTTTTGTGACTGTTTTATGAACCACAGAGCAAATGACACTTCAAGAACCAAATCAAGGCAAAAACAGTCATACACTTAACAGAAGAAAAACCAATACCACACCACATCTCTGCATATAGGATTATGCAGTGAACATGCACACCTATCCTTGCAGCAACAGAATGCACTATGAATTGTCAAATATGAGGCCAAATACTGAACTATAATGAATGGAGAGTCCCACGTATTTCATCACTAACCGGTAAAAATTAGTTAGGTGGGATAGCAATTTTCTTCTATTGAATAGAAAGATCTGAAATTGTGTCAGAGGAGGTCAAAATGTACAGAATTATAGGGTGAGTAGGACTTACTCATTCAAAACCTTTTCTTAAATGGTAAATTCTAAAGCAGTAACTTGGATTAAATGCTCCCTCACCCAGCGGAATGTATCTTGCTACAGAGAACATGGAGTGGGTGGTATGTGACCTTCTAATATATTTTAGAGTATAGTTGTCCCAAGAAGATGAATAAAACACTTCTCATGCCCCCAAAATACATATACCTGAGCATCTGTGCCTTCTAAAGACGACCTGCAACACTAAACACTAGAGTTGGAATATGAAGGCAGATTTATGTGGAGTTCAGCAGATTAGTATGTGATAACTAGGTTCTCTCAGACCTGCTCCTGTCCAACAGTAGAGGGAAGGAGCAAGATAAAATAAGACTCAATTTACTGCAATTCTAGGTTGGAATAAGTCTTGGAACTCCTATGTTACTTTTTCTGGGCATGAATTTTTGCTCCTAAAAAAACAGGTCTGACTGACAAACCTATTGCAGGATATCAGAATTTATTCTAGTAAAGTCTATCCAGGAGTGAGTGTGTTTCGAAGTTCACAAGCTCAGCCCATTAGTAGGAATGAAGAATGTTACTATATTAAGTTTGGTGAATAGCTTGCAACAAAAAGATGTATACAAATATAAAATAAAAAATGAGCACAGCTTTTGTATCTATTGCTTTCTGCAAATTCTGAAAATTGTTGCATAAGCTGTTAACTTCAAAACTAAACTTCAGTAGCTGTCAATGGAAGAAGAGTGTTTGTTTTAAAATGAACTGAGGAAATGCACTCATCCACATATTTAATCATCATTGATAATTAGCAGCTTATTTCTTGCAATGTAGGAAGTTTTGCCTTCTAATTAGTATATTTATAATAAAATGTTTCCTATTATATTACATAGTCTATATATCAAATGTCATACTATCATGGATATTTTATATTCCCAATTAGATAATCTTTTTTCTTCAAATATCACAGAGTAATTTAAAAAAATCCAAAACTATGATTTTTTTTAAGTTTGTTTTGGTTTTTGTATGTTAACTTGACCTATATTCAGGTTATAGATGAGACTATATTTAAGAAATATATACAGTCAGTCGGATCCGCACTTACGAACGGAGCTTTCTCGCCCCGGAAGTCGGGGCGAGAAAGCCCCGTTCGTAAGCTGCTCCGGTGCCCCTGGTCTGCTGGAGACCGTCTCCAGCAGACCAGGGGCACCGGGCAGGTTCCCGCACTTCTGAGGCTTTGCCAGAGCAAAGCCTCAGAAGCGCGGGAACCGCTGCTGCTGCCCCTTGAGACCCGGTGCCTGTGGTCTGCTGGGGACAGTCCCCAGCAGACCACAGGCACCCGGACTGAAGCCGCAGCCGTGGGGGGGTCCCGCGCCTCTGAGGCTTTGCCAGAGCAAAGCCTCAGAGGCGCGGGGAACCGTCGCTGCTGCCGCTTTGACTGAAGCGGCAGCAGCGGGGGTTCCCCGCGCCTCTGAGGCTTTGCTCTGGCAAAGCCTCAGAGGCGCGGGACCCCCCGCGGCTGCCGCTCCAGTCTGGGTGCCTGTGGTCTGCTGGGTACCGTCCCCAGCAGACCACAGGCACCCAGACTGGAGCGGCAGCAGCGGCGGTTCCCCGCGCCTCTGAGGCTTTGCTCTGGCAAAGCCTCAGAGGTGCTGGACCCCCCGCGGCTGCGGCTTCAGTCCGGGTGCCTGTGGTCTGCTGGGGACCGTCCCCAGCAGACCACAGGCACCCAGACTGAAGCCGCAGCCATGGCGGGGTCCCTCGCCTCTGAGGCTTTGCCAGAGCAAAGCCTCAGAGGCGCGGCACCCCACTGCCACTGCGGCTCTGCTCCCCGTGTCCCTGGTCTGCTGGGGGGGGGGGCGCAGCTAGTGTGCTCCCCCCCCCCAGCAGACCAGGCTTCTGTTTTGGACTCTGGGGCAGAGCAGCTGGGGCGCTGCCGATTAGTCCTGCAGCGCCCGTGGGCACTACTGGACCAACCCGGCAGCACCCCAGCTGCTCTGCCCCAGGTCCTGATTCAGCCGCTGCTGGTCAGTTTCAGCAGCGGCTGAATCAGGACGTCTGGGGCAGAGCAGATGGGGTGCTGCTGGGTTGGTCCAGTAGCACCCCAGCTGCTCTGCCCCAGGCGTCCCCAAGTCAGCTTCTGCTGAAACTGACCAGCGCTGACTACAGGAAGCCCCAGGCAGAGTTGCTCTGCCCCGGGCTTCCTGGAATCAGCTGCTGATCAGTTTCAGCAGCAGCTGACTTGGGGACTCCTGGGGTTCTTAAGTTGATTCTGTATGTAAGTCAGAACTGGCGGTCAGTTTCAGCAGTGTCTGAATCTGGACGCCAGTTCCGACTTACATACAGATTCAACTTAAGAACAAACCTACAGTCCCTATCTTGTACGTAACCCGGGGACTGCCTGTATACCGCTGCAAATAAGAAAAAAATATTGTATATGTTAAGACCAACTCAAAATCCAGTTATCATTTATACATTAAACAGAAATAAAATCAGATTCAAAGCCACCCACTGAGCTGAAAATATTTATAATTACAAGTATTGTACACTGTAAAAGAAATTTCAAGCTTTACATTTTCACTAGCAGACAGTTTGTACATTAAACAGCTGATGATGTGAACAAACAGTACTCTGTGCAAGATCCTTGTGACTAACACAGCAACAAAAATAAATATTTCAACAAAAACAAACCTATAATGAGGTAACTTTTATTAGTCATACAGTATCAGCTTTATCTCTTGGGTGACCAAATATTCATTAACAAAACATGTAGATGGTATCAGGAGCTTGGTGGGCACAATCCACTGCTTCAGATGACAGGAGTGTTGAAAGTCCAGATCAAAGAATAAATAAAGGGGGGGGGGGTGAAGATGAAAAAAAATATTGAGGAGAGGAAGAAAAAAAAAAGAGACAGTAACTCCCCTCCATATTTTCTCCTCCTCTCCTCTCCCTCCCCCCCCCCCATTTATTCTTGGATCTGGACTTCCAACACTCCTGTAATCTGAAAAAGTAGGTTGTGACCACGAAAGCTCATGATACCATCTACGTCAGTGGTTCCCAATCTTTTCTGCATCATGCCCCCTTTTTGATTTTTGAGAAACCCTCATGCCCCCAGCAAAAAAAAAGGGGGGGGGGACTCACTGGGGCCAAAAAACAAAGATAGCAGCAAAACTTGGGGGGGGGGGGAAGGGGAGAAGATTGAGGGGGAGGCTGGATCACCTTGCGGCCCCCCGTCCTCCTCCCCCCCGGAATTTCCTCATGCCCCCCAGTTTGGGAACCCATGATCTACATGTTTTGTTAGTGTTTAAGGTGCTACTAGAATATTTGTTGTTTTTTAAGTTTTTCCTGTTACAGACTAACTCGGCTACCCCTCTGAAGTTTTCAAATATTCATTGGTCAAAATAAATTGAAGAAGTTTTGCAAAAGGCAACTTTTGCTCTATTCTACATTTTAATACTGTCAATATTAAACTTTCCATGAAAAATCTGAGTTATACTTGAGAAAGCTCACACGCTCCACAACTAACTTGGCATAACGTATATTCAAGAGTTCACAACCCAAACTCTTTGATATTTCAACTCCTTTAAAAGACAACCTTCTGAATGTAGCAAATTTCTATGGACAGCAGCAGCTGAATGACCTGGTGGTATTGCCACTATTAACCTCAGTTATAATTTGATGGCTAAATTAAGTTGCCTGCCAGCAATTCCAGCTGGCATAATACATTACTATAAGGTGTCATTTTGTTTAGTGATGTTCAGTGTTGTGACATGCTGAGCTCCATTTATTCATTTTTATAGATAAAGCATTAATACCAAAATCTTATAGAAAGTTAACTATTTAAGGACTGGATAAGACTACACTACAGGCAGTTCCTGGGTTACATGGATCTGACTTACATCAGATCCCTACTTACAAACGGGGTGAGGCAACCCCGTACTAGCTGCTTCCCCCCAGCAGACCAGGGAGACCCGAAGCTAGCGTCCCCCCCCCCCCAGCAGACCAGGGAGACGCGGAGCGGCTTTTCTCAGCAGACACCTCAGCTTGAGAATAAAGGACTGAGGTCTGGAGATATGTTTGGCTACAGTGTCCCCTACAATATGTACCAGTTCCGACTTACATACAAATTCAACTTAAGAACAAACCTACAGTCCCTATCTTGTACGTAACCCGGGGACTGCCTGTATATGCATTTAGAATTGGTACAAGTATACTGACACAAGCTACAGAACCTAACCTACAGAACCTAACCTCTCATTTACATATTACAATCATAATTCTGTGATGTGACTCCTGAGAGTCATAGAAACGAAGGTACACCTGGTAGGGAACTAGGGAAAATAAGGTTTTATATCACCTTTACATTCTTTAAATTCTGTGCTGCTATACGGTTGAAATAGCCAATGGTATAAATTAAAGCAACTACAGGATTGTGCTAATGTATAGCGGCCTCTTAATGACTGTATATGTATGGCAGTGCAGCCCACTATCCTTTATTGTTGCACATCCCTTCTTCCCCTTTGTCTTAAAAGATTATTGTCTTAATAAAAATGTAAATAATACCAGAGATAAATGGGTTGGTCTATACTTGTAATAGCACATGTAGCCAGCCTCTTAGGTCGGATAGTTTCTAAATCCTCTCACATCATCATCATCAATTCCAGAATCTGAAGCAAATAAAGAGCACTCTCCAGTTTCAACTAACCTCTTACATGGTGGATCCTCAAATTCTGCAGGCTTCTTTGACCATGCAGGAATGAAGGAAGAAGGAGTTCTAGTACAGTTCTAAGCCTTGTTTTCAGTAGCTACAAATCTCGAGTAGAGTTTTCAGACTCAGCCCAAACTAAACCATATTATTACTACAGTATGACTCAAAAATGATACCAGACAATTCCAGTGAACATGGTCTGGTTCTCCCCCCCAGTTACTTATCACAGAAGCATAGAATACTAGGACTGGAAGGGACCTCGAGAAGTCATCGAGTCCAGTCCCCTGCCCTCATGGCAGGACCCAGTACTGTCTAGACCATCCCTGATAGACATTTATCTAACCTACTCTTAAATATCTCTACAGATGGAGTTTCCATAACCTCCCTTGGCAATTTATTCCAGTGTTTTACCACCTTGACAGCTAGGAACTTTTTCTTAATGTCCAACCTAAACCTCCCTTGCTGCAGTTTAAGCCCATTGCTTCTTGTTCTATCCCCAGAGGCCAAGATGAACAAGTTTACTTGAACACTGATAAGTTCCTTACTTGGGGCTCAGTGTCAGAATGGGAAGAGCTAATGAACAAATCTGTGATCTGTATGTCTGATTGTAAGGACACATTAGTTAGAGGGAAAAGAGAAAGAAAAGAGCCATGGATAGTCCAGATATCCTAGGAATAAAAACGGGTGGTAGAATACTAACTTTCCCAAGATTTCCATGTTATAAATAGAAAATCATTTATAAAAAGCAAATGTGAATAATTTCTAAATGGATCTCAAAGTGCATTTCTATTATAAACACCCTGGCATTTAGGTAAAAAAATATATTTTTAAGATGAACCACTTTCTGAAATGTACATTCTGAATTTTAATTACCATCTTTGGCAAAGGAGAAACTAAGAAGGTAATTCATATATTTAACTCTGAGGTAAGGTACAGATTAATTTTGAATTACTTATTTTGTTACTCAACTACTTTGTTAGCATTGTGTTAGTTCATTTTTTTAGTCCAGTACTTTTTTTAATGGCATTGACCTTTATTATTCCCAACATTGAATCAAAACATTGAAGCTGTAATTGTAATTCCAAGTGGAGTCAACAGGAAACAGCCTTGCCACTGCCATTCAGTGACCTCTCAAGATGTGACTGGACTCATTGCTGCTGTTTGCTCTTACACTGGGCTGTTTCTCTCCCTAATTACATCAGCAACTGTAGTAAAACTAATAGTTCTAGCTAGCACCATTTTAGTTCAGAGCACAATAATTTCTATTATCCCACTATTTTGTGGTCATAAAAAATTCACTTTGGACTGACCCTTGCTATATGAAACTCAGAGAATGTGGAAAGAAACCACTTTTTCTGTTCTGAGCTCAAAATTGTTTTGATTTTTCTGAGGCCCCTCAAATGATGTGAATAAGTGTTTTGCCTGAGCAATCAGTGACTAATGAGTTCAGAAAAAGACCCCTGATGTATATAGGGGATGTTTAGGGAAGTACAATTAAATGAGATGTTTTGCTTAAGAGCATCAACTTTGTACATACACAAACATTCTCATTAAAAGTTTCATAAGGACTTTACAGTTGTATTGAATATATAGGCACAGTTACAATGCAATTGCCAGAACTTTTAACGAGAAGGAAAAAAAGGAAGTTCTCTGTTTTCTTTGGCAGTCCAATTTTTCCCCATTGGAGTTTCAAGGCCTTCCTTTCCCTCTTCCTCCTCCACAGACTCCTTAAGAGTGGTAACCAGCATCACCTTTACATATAAGACAGACAACTGTGGCATCAGCAAATCTCCATCTGATCTCCCACTTGTGTTGGGGTAGGAAGAGAAGACAGGATTACATATCACTTCACTTCTGCCAGGAGAACTGAAGGGAAAGCCTTACAAAAGAACAAGCAACTAGATAAGAACACTTGTATATTTTGAGTAACTCTTACAAACTTAGGGTTTTTTTTAGGTTTTCACAAATCATTAGTCTGGTTTTTCAGTCACCATCCAACCAAATGAATAAAAAGAACTCCCTTCAGAGCTCAACAATGCAATTTCTGATGAGAAACTGTTTAGCAACATGAGCTACATTTTTATTCTCAGTTAAACTGAATGGAACACTACACGTACACACACCTGATCCCACATTTTCCATTAGTGTACCAGATCCAACCACTCATAACATTTGCCACACACCTATGTTTTACATAAATTCAGTAGGACTTGATTTCTTCCCCTTTTCACCAGTTTCCTGTCTCACTTATTCCATTCTATCCTTTACCTCGCTTCCATCTCAATCTACTTCCACGCAATTTCTACTTCCTCAGCTTTTTATATGTTGTTTTCCATCATGCTACTCCATTTTTTCTCTTCTCCTTTTCCACCAGCCTACTTAAACGCACAACCTTTACTTTATTTAATTATGTTTGTCTGAACAATATGAACTTTCATGACAGTTAATTTAGAAGCAGTAGAAATGGTTAAGCCACCGTGGCTTCCCGAGAAAGAACATTGTTAAAGATCTGACTTTGTGTTGTAGCAACACAGATGAGGTGACAGATCCCTGCTACATGTACACAATGTAAATACCCGCTATAAAGCAGTCGTTCTTTATTCTGATTTCTAAAATTGTGTTTACAACTTCTGTTGTAAACACATAAAATGCCAGTCTCCCAGGGCCAGGATTATTTAAAAATATTTAGTGCTTTGTGTTTGACTTCTATTCTTTGGAATTATAACATGTACTTAGTTAAAGTTTTCCATATCCCTAGATAATTATCTCACTATTGGCATCAGGAAGACAGAAAATTTCTGTAGCAAATGACTCTACATCTGCAGTTCGTCAAGTTTGGTTAGATTTCAATAATGGGTACTACTACTTTTTACCCATAAATTTTCAAGCTTACAGTATCTTACAGCTACATTAAGAGTGACAGATTATACAATATGAATTACCACAAATGTCAAACATAAAAGAATATAAAATTAGCTGGCAGAAGCATTAAACTTTTGGGAGGGCAGCAAAAGCCTACCTCAAATTTTACTTCTACGTTGAATGGCACAATACAAATTTTAGTTGTCTTAAAAAAATCACTTTGTTATTAATACCTTAGAATTTTTCATCCAGAGGCATAACAAATCACCGCATAAACTTTATTCAAGCACTTATATCCACCTCTGGGAAGAAAAGAGCAGCAAGCAAGAGGACAACAGACACATGGCTCACTGGAGAAATAGGTCTGAACAAGGCAATTATGTTTTTGAAAAAGGACAATGGAATATTTAATATTAAATGCAGAAGGTCAGAAAGCATCCCTTTTCTGAAATCAATATAAATTTCAATAAGTGACATTTCAGAGATGATTTTGATTCATTCAGCAGCTTCCACACTGCAGGATATTATAGGAGCATCCCTTATATGTTTTGGCCCCAAGCAAACATGCTCACAACATGACTCAGCAGAGTACATGCGATTGAAAGAAAAGCTTTACAATTCAAGTAAAAATAATATTGACAAAGGTTTCCTATTTATCACTTATCATATTTATTTATATTTTATGTTTCACTTTTCTGTATATAAAATGTATTAAATTTTATACTTCTCTGGGATGGCAGTGCTTTCAATGTTTCAGCATACTTACACATTTTGCCAATAATTTTGAATATCTCTGAATTGCTTGTGGGCCAGCTACCCCTCTACCTCTAACCTTGTGTGAGATTCACCACATTCATGGCCAGAGGTGGCCATTTCAAACATCTAATCTGATGACCTGCATAACCATTTTATCTTCTGTAGTCTCTTGACTTATATTAACACTAGCAGATTTACTCAGTGTTGCTAGGGTCCTTAACTCAATTTTTTTAAGGTCCTGTGGCACCTTAGAGACTGACATTTATAAGAGCATAAACATTCATGGGTAAAACCCACTTCCTCAGGTGAGTTGGAGTGAAAGTTACAGAAGGCAGAGGTAGAAGAATAACAAAGTTACTTGTCAAATGTAGAAGGTTAATAAGGCTGATTAAGTCACAGTGGGTGTCTCATTCACAGCATTTCATGTGGAGATGTGAATATCTAGAAAGGGGAAATTGCCTTTGTGGGGCATTAAGCAGTTAAGATCCTTATTCAATCCTAAATTGATTGTATTGAATTTGTAAATGAACTCTAGTTCAGTGGTATTCCTTTATAATTGGGGTTTAAAGTTCTTTTGTAGAAGGATGATTACGTTTAAATCCATTACTGAATGCCCCGGGTGGTTAAATTGTTTTCCTACAGAATTTGTGTATGATACCCTTCTTGATATCCGATTTGCATCCTTACAAACTCTTTATCATTCACTATGTTTTAACAAAAAAGGGTTATCAATTTGGTTGACAGTAACATTGACTTCTAGTTTTCAAACCTTAAGCATTGATTTAGCTGTCCCAAAACAAAGCACTATTCCAAATTTCTCTCTTTTATATCTTTCCTGCAAGGTTTATTGAGAAGCAATCCTGTTGCAGGTTCATCATATTGTCCTGGCTCACTTTGGTTCAGTTTCTTTCAACATTCACTCAGTCATGTCAATTTTGAAGACTACTTGATTTGGTGATTGATTCCTTTCTCTTTGGTTTTATGAAAAGAGAACCCATTCCAGGCACATCCTGTTTTTCTGGCACAATCAAAGCCTTACGTTGGTTTAAATTATGATAAGGGGAAGCTATATATTTACTTTGGTGGTCTTAGCTCTTACTCTTTAGGAGTTCATGAACAAACAGACAAACTCTGCAAAATACATGGTAGATTGTAAGCTCCTTGGGACAAGGACAATTTTTGACCATGACCAGGGCTCCTAGACACTAACCATAATTATTACTACCAATAATTCTCCATACTATGAGACTTTAGCTTGACTACATGTGCTTCCTGAACATACATCACCACAGATCACATGCTATACTGTCCTATGTATCTTAGGATTCATTTCCCAATCTTGTCATGCATAAATCCAACATAAAGTTATGAGAGTCCCTTTTTCAATGGAGATTTCTACTCCATTTATACAGGCAGTCCCCGGGTTACATGGATCCGACTTACATCGGATCCCTACTTACAAACGGGGTGAGGCAACCCCGCACTAGCTGCTTCCCCCCAGCAGACCAGGGAGACGGGAAGCTAGTGCCCCCCCACAGCAGACCAGGGAGACGCGGAGCGGCTTTTCTCAGCAGACTCCTCAGCTTGAGAATAAAGGACTGAGGTCTGGAGAAATGTTTGGCTAGAGTTTCCCCTACAATATGTACCAGTTCCGACTTACATACAAATTCAACTTAAGAACAAACCTACAGTCCCTATCTTGTATGTAACCCGGGGACTGCCTGTATATGATACACATGCATGCAATGTTCCAAATGAATGTTGGCAGATAATAAATGTATTTCTTAACAGAAGCCTCTGTGCAACCATGAAGAATATTGTTGAAACCCTTACAACTTAGCTAAATGGAAATAAATCACTTGGACCACTGAGAGTCACATCTGCAACTGCTGAATTTTAAATTTGAACTAAGAATTGTTAAAAATAAATTACAATTTTGCAATTATATTTTAATACTAGCCAACACTTTTTCCCCCACTCTGTCCTTCAAAATCACCCAGCCACTTTGGATTAACTTTCCAAGAAGTTGAGTAGCATCAAATGTGCCAAATTGCAACCAAAACCATAACACTGTTAGCATTTGATATTGCAGGCACAGAATTAGAACACATCTGCATATCCTCAGCTATAGGCAAGCAAACACACATAAATCGTGTATAGTGGGAGGCAGGGGAAAAAAGGAGATGAAAGATTAATTTCTACAAAGAAATTCACAGTAAAAATGACAGTATGGACAGTCTCTTTCTCTTTGGCATAACAGTGCCTTTTTGAAGAAAATTGAAGAATAGAACTATCCATACCAACCAAAGAGTTTCACACTAAAAAAATTCTAAGTACCCTTAAACATTTGAAAAAAATGTTTAACATGATATTTCTCTGAGTATTTCCAGTTATTTTTGTTATAAATTGTATGACATGACACACTGCAGCATTATCTGCTATATAAAGAATGAACAAATAACTTATAAAAGAGAACAGTAAATTATTTTAAGGGAATTATATATTCTTTCAAGATGCACAAGAAAAGTGTACCAAGTATATATTAAAATAAGTGTACTGTAATGTATCGCATTACAAATTTCTCAGCAAGGAGTCGTCTTTTTTTGCAAGTTAATAGGTCTGAAATCATTCACAGCCTGCAGAACATAAGAACGGCCGTGCTGGGTCAGACCAAAGTCCATCTAGTCCAGTATCCTGTCTGGCGAAAGCAGCCAGCACCAGGTGCCCCAGAGAGGGTAGACCGAAGACAATGGTCAAGTGATTTGTCTCCTGCCATCCTTCTCCAGCCTCTGACAAATAGAGGCCAGGGACACCAATTCTATCCCCTGGCTAATAGCCTTTTATGGACCTAACCTCCATGAAATTATCTAGCTTCTCTTTAAACTCCGTTGTAGTCCTAGCCTTCACAGCCTCCTCTGACAAGGAGTTCCACAGGTTGACTACACGCTGTGTGAAGAAGAACTTTCTTTTATTGGTTTTAAACCTGCTCCCCATTAATTTCATTTGGTGTCCTGTAGTTCTTCTATTATGGGAACTAATAAATAACTTTTCTTTATCTGCCCTCTTCACACCACTCATGATTTTATAGACCTCTATCATATCCCCCCCGAGTCTCCTCTTTTCTAAACTGAAGAGTCCCAGTCGCTTTAGCCTCTCCTCATATGGGACCCATTCCAAACCCCTAATCATTTTAGTTGCCCTTTTCTGAACCCTTTCCAAGGCCAAAATATCTTTTTGGAGGTGAAGATATGGAGTGCAGCTTTGCTATATCTCCCGAAAATGAAAAGATGTGCAGCTATTCAAAATGTGCTCAATGGTGTGGCAGTCTCTGCATTTGAACTGTGCCAACTCCTGGATTCTATATGTATGCATTAGGTGTGTGCATCCTAATTCAGTTGATGATCATCCACTGTCTCTGGCAGAGCAAGATTGATAGTGGGGTGGGATCATCTATGACAGTGGTTCCCAAACTTTTCAGCATCACGCCCCCTTTTTGATTTTTGAGAAAGGAACTGACCGGAGCTGAAAAAAATAGCAGCAAAAATTAGGGGGGGGGGAATTAACAGGGCTGGGTGGGAAGGGCTGGGTCGCCTCATGCCCCCCCCCGGAATTTCTTCACCCCCCCCAGAGGGGGGCACGCCCCCCAGTTTGGGAACCGTGATCTATGAGGTTCTTGTTTATGTCAGAACCTGCCAATTGCAACAACCAGGTGACTTTTGGGAGAGTGAAACTGAACAATAGAAGTGCTTCTCCAGACACCCAGAAAGGTCAGCAAGACTCAGATGAATGCAAAGCAGACGATGAAGACTGTCAGAGTGGGAGCTTTTGGAAAATATTGATGAAAGTCTTCAAACCTCCTACAGATGCTATTGATAGGTAAGACTGTAACTAAGAATGAACTGTAGGTAGCAGGGGTTAGGATCATGAGTAACAACCTTGCCATCAAAGTTTACATTCATCGTCATCCCAACTTGAGAATGGCAGAGATGGAAAGCTGATGACACCATTTCTGATGGATTGAGTTTGAAACCCCAATATCGAAAGTAGTTATTCTTTCTTTTCAGACCAGCATTAAGGGCATCTTCTGCTTCCTTGAGGGTTGTCTCCTGTGTACTTAGTGCCAGGTTATTGGCATAGCTTATGGCATGTCATTTCAGACACATCACTTACACGCACTGGTGCGAGAATTGATCCAGATGGCAGGTCATTGTGCAGATTCTGACTTTTGTTAACCTAACATCTGAGATGGACAGGGAATGCTCTATTTCAAGCCATTGATCTAACAATACAAATCCAGTTGCACTGAAGCAGGCTGGATAAGCTTCAGCTGTAGGCCTTTGTGCCAGATGACAAATCAAAAAAAGCTGTGACAGATTTAGGCATCAGCTGGAAGAGGGCTTCAGTATGTGTAGTCAGGTATTAGCAGCCTCGTGCTGTCCTGATGCCTTCTTTCTCCATGGGATTGCAGGCTCCAGATGGAGGGTAAACCTCACCAGGACTACACGCTCCAATAATTTGCTGTTGTACAAAAGAAAGAGATACATGGTAACAGTTTTGGGTGTCAGTAAGCAGTTTTCCAGGTCAAATCTGAGGAACTGTCCAAGAATGAGATGTCAGAGGACTTTTTGGAACTAACTGATAAACTAAACTGTAATAAGTCACAAGGGCCAGACTGCAATCAAGGAAGAGTTCTGAAGAAACTCCAATGTGAAATTGCAGAAGTACTAAAAGTTGTCTGTAACCTATCGTTTACATCAGATTCTGTACCAAATGACTAGAAGACAGCTAATTTGACACCAAATTTTTAAACCACTTCCACATGTGATAACAACAATAGGCTAGTAAGCCCTGACTTCAATACATGGCTGAAACTATAGTAAAGAACAAAATTGTCACACACATAGATGAACATAATAAAATTGTCAGACGTACAGATGAACATAATTTGTTGGTGAAGAGTCAACATGGTTTTTGTAAAGGGCAATCTACTAGAATTATTTCAGGAGGTCAACAAACACTGAACAAGAAGGACCCATTGGATATAATGTTCTGAGATTTTCAGAAAGCCTTTGACAATGTCCCTCGCCTTAAGCAAAGTAAGCTGTCATGAGATAGGAAGAAAGGATAAAAAGTTCAGAACAGGGCAACAAAAATTATTATGAATGTAGAACAATGAGGAATCTTTCCATGAGGAAAGATTAATAAGAATGGAACTTTTCAGTTTGGAAAAGAGAGGACTAAGGGGGCGGGGGAGGGGGGATATGATTGCAATCTATAAAATTATAAGTGCTGTGTAGAGAGTTAATGAGGAAATGCTATTTACTCCTTCCCATAATACAAGAATTAGGGAGTCACCAAACAAAATTAATAGGCAGCAGATTTAAAAGGAATAAATGAAGTATTCATACAACAACCTGTGAAATTCTTTGGGAGAGGATATTGTGAAGGCCAAGACTTAAAAAGAACTAGATAAATTCATGGAGAATATGTCCATCAATGGCTATTAACCAGGATGGGCAGGGATGGTGTCCCTAGCCTCTGTTTTCCAGAAGCTGGGAATGGATCACTAGATGATTACCTGTTCCATTCATTCCTTTTGGGGCACCTGGCATTGGCCACTATTGGCAGACAGGATACTGGGCTATATGGACCCAGTATGGCCATTCTTATGTTCTTTAAAACTCAGTGTAAATGTCAGTTACAGGAAGATCTGCACTTTATCCTCCAATTACCACCTTTTGAGTGGACTTCTTGGACAGGTTTTACTATCTTCTTCCTTCTCTGGTTGGAATCACAGAGTTCTACCACTCAGACTGCATCACTGGGCTATTAGCACTCTTTCTCAACCACATTAACTTAACAGACCCAACTGTGTTTGGCATCCAGGAGCTTTCAAAAGTGGCTGATTAGAGTGACTCAAACAGCTGCTTCAAAACAAAGCATCATTTATTCAGTCACCCAGAAGCACACAGCACATAATGCAATGCAAAGAGTAAAAGCAATAAATGGTTATTTACATAATTGCTCTTTCTTTGCAAGCCTTTGGTTCATCGCATGCATCCTAGCTACCGCCATCTCTGGGGTAGGAGAAGCAGATTGCGCTAGTGCCGCTCATGTCTCTTTTAAGGACATTATCTACATGTGGCAAGAACACTATTCCACCAATCGCCTTTGGTGATTACATCCTTCTTAGTGGAAATAAAGGTTTCCTTTGTACTGCTTCATAGACTCTTGTAGGTTTATACTGATGCAGATACGTTCTTATTTACCCACAAAAGGCATGATGGAACATACCATTCTGTTTCCCCAGCATGATTTTAAAAAATAATTAAAACTAATGTTAGCATTATCTAATAATGTAAGGGAAAGAGTAAGAAGTCTCCTGAGTCGGCATAAGGAAGCTCTGTGAAGGACAAATTACAGGTATAAGGCGCTGAGAGGCAGAAACACAGATCCTGAGGGAGGAGGGACTGAACCGAAATGAAGTTGAGATAAAGACTAAATGTTTGTATTCTATTTCGAATGACTGTGTGTTACTTTAAGAACATAATAGGGGCCATATTAGGTCAAACCAAAGGTCCACCTATCCCACTATCCCACTGCTATTTTCCAAGTTGAGAAGTCCCAATCTGATTAATTTCTCCTCATATGGCAACCGTTAAATACCAAAAAAAAAATTATGCCCTTTTCTGGACCTTTTCCAATTCCAATGTATTTTTAAATGAAGCAAACACATATGCAGTTTGCAAAATGTTCACATATAATCTCTACTCTATATTTAAGAGTTTGTGTGACTGTCTGTCCATCTGTCAGAGTCTGTTTGTTCAAGAACTCCTCCTAAATGGTAAGAACTAGAACTACCAAATTTTCTATGCAGCTTTGTCTTATACTAAATTAAAGCAAGGTCAGGGTTTGATTGTGCCAGGAAAATGGGATGTGCATGGAATGCAATTGTTTCTCATCAAAACAGAATGGGAGGGCCATGATAGCAGGGGCAATTATATTGCAGAACCACCACCCTGGGCTGACCATGGGATTCAGCCTCTGGCTGCCCCCACTACCTGCCCTGGACTCCTCCACCCCTTCTCCTAAGCCCCGCAACTCCCAAGCCCCTGGTCTGATTACTGAACCCCACCAGATCCCCAGACTTTGTACCAAGTTCTCCTCACCTCCAATCATTATATTTGTATATAGTAGTTTTACTTTAAGAAATCCATTTTCATCCAAATATGCTTGCAGCCTCTTTGCATTTGGTAATCATTTCTGTACTAGCCTGGGAAGTTACTCTGCATAGATCAATTAGTGATAAAGATGACCAATACATACTATTTCCTCTGGACTTTCTGTGGCCTTTCAACTTTAAGGAGTTATTTGTTGTAATGAGCTATCGAGCCCTATCCTGGCTGCTCCAGTTTAGGGATAAGGTTCATGTCCTAAAAAGTCTCCTTAGAAAAATCATCTCTACTCTGAATCAATTTTAAATTTTAATAACATTACAAATCTTGAGCTGAACGGTTAAAGTCTGCTCACAAATGGTGTATTTTGACAGATCCTAGGATATAGGCATTATTCACCCTTGCTTGTCTGTCTCTTCCTATTACTTCTTTGAAACAGATGCCCTCCCAGCCTCTTCTTCCTTAAATTTCTTGCAAATGCTCTTACTAGATTGGTTGACCTCATTTGTCCTATGTTCTTCCCCTTGCTATGCCTACCAAGTGTCATCCCAGGACATTCACTGCTCCTAAAGTGCATTTGCCCACCTCCCCCATAGTTTCACTAACTCAAAGCACCATACCAGTTGCATCACCCTTTTCTAAAAGTCCCCTCTTTAAAACCCTAACCAATCACTAGATGCTCTCTTTTCTATGAGAGTTCAGAGGGACGTGGGATTGGCAAGGCTAAATATGATATGTGGTTGGGGAAAAAAGCTTATGAGGTGAGTATGGGACGGAGTACTCTACCCAACCCATGTGGACAGGGTCCTGCTTGGCATGTACCATTAAGCTGCCAGAATCCTTTTTGGACACAAGTGGCCCAGTGACCCACACACAAAGACATCTGGTACAACATTTGGGAGCTTTTTTTTTTTTAATACTAATTATGGAGTACACTTGGCAGATTCAGGAGGTTTACTATTATGGGATCTAGAGGACTGAATTAGGCTGGAAATACCAACCAGATCGGCAGGTGGTAGATGCGACCAAGCTGATCACTGGCATTCTCAAAGGCCATGGTAAATAGACTTTTCCTACACAAACATTTACTTCATGGAAGTAGGGATATGAACCTGCCTTCCATTAGCCTGCCGTACACTCTGTATGGAATGCTGCTGATGTGCAATAACAGTTTGTTAATGCACTCTGAAACAGACCTGTTTCAAAGATGAATAGATTAAAAGTGCACTGAAGACAGCTAAGGAATACCGTATTTTCCGGCGTATAAGGCTACTAGGCGCCTAATTTTTTAGTTAAAAGATAGGGTTTCGTCTTATACCCCAGCGCCCCTCCGCCTCCCCGGCTTTGCTCCCGGTGTCCCTGGTCTGCTGGAGACGGTCCCCACCAGACCAGAGGCACCGGGAGCAAAGCCTCTGAGAACGCCCCGGCAGCGGGACAGCCCCGGCACGCTTGGGCTGCCCCGCCGCCGGCTTCCCCCGAGGCTTTGCAAAGCCGCAAAGCTGTATACCCGGCGTATAAGACGAACCCCGATTTTTGGGGGATGTTTTTTAACATCAAAAGTCATCTTATACGCTGGAAAATACGGTATCAGAAAGGTCCACAATAGGGTTGACAACCCTCCAGGATTGGCCTCAAGTCTCCAGGAATTAAAGGTTAGACTTTAAAGATTATGTCATGTGTTGAAATCTCCAGAAATACATCTAACCAACACTGGCAACCCTAGACCCTACAGTGTGCAGCAGGGTAGTTTCATATCACATCTTTCATAAACTAATTGTTTACACAGACAGTCTCAAAGGTTAAAAGTAAAAGGGAAACCCAAGAGACAGAGGTCCCCATTGGTATACTCTGTCCCCCTGGCTAAGGCGAAGAGGTGAGAGGATTCAGAAGTGAGTTAAGTCCTCGAAGCACGCTGAAGAAGGTTTATCCTGAGTTACTGTTTATATAGTGGGAGCCATGTCACCTCACATTGGACCCAGTTAAAACTCTGTCAATGTGAGAGTTGGCACAGCATATAGCACTCTTCCTTTTTGTTATTTTAATAAAGTTTCAGCTTGCCACTTAAATCCAATCCTTTGTCTTTCACTTGCCCACATGTCCTGATCAATTCCAACTACTGGGTGATCTTTTCTGAATACTTCCTTAGTGATACCAAAGTCACAATGTTCTGCTCATTCAAAAAGGCTCTTATCACTCTCTCAGCCTGAGCATACTTGGGTAAAAACATGCCCAGGTATTATATTCAATTTTAAAATGAAATGTTGAAAGTTTTTGTGGAGTGGTTATAGAGTTCCTGGTCCTCCACCATTACTAGAGGCCCAGGATGTGCTGCAGGAGGAAGCTTAATAAGCATGAGAACTTCCTGGTCAAAAAGTTCTCTCGTCTCAGAAGTTAGCCATTTTAGTCTGTGTAGGGGTCAATTGCAGAAGAACTCTGTATGGGTGAAGTATAGGAGTGGTGAGGCCTGCATTCCCTTCCCTTTCCCATTCCCTCCCCACCCCTTCCCTACTACTGATGAGCCGGAAGCAAGCCTCTAGGAACATACACCATTGTAGATAAGGGCGGGAACATAACAATATTGTTACCCTAAATGTACTGATCATGAAAACAAAGTCAAAGGATAAGCAGTACAACTGAGCCATACTGTAACAAGCAATGAGTAAACCCCAGAAATTTCCAAAATGCCACAAACAAGGTAGACACAGAGTATTTAAAGCTGCACCAGAGCACAGCAATTTGGACCTCACCGATGGGCTCTGGGTACCAGTGTCTCGGATGCTGAGACAGTCTCCCACTTCATCCGCAGCTGAAACGGGTTCCCTGGCTAGCAGAAGAGATGTAAGAAATGTCGCTTTTCCTATCATTTTATTCTTTTAGTTAAGTGGCACAGCTGATAGCTGTCAGGAAATAAACTGCTTGTGTTTGACAGATACCTGTGTAGCATGTGTTTGTACTTTGAGAACCCAGTGTCGGACCTCAGACTTACTTTTGCTGGCAACAGTCTGTAACTTTAAAAACGAGTAGTCTTGTGGCACCTTAGAGACTAACACATATATATACAGTTTCAGGAACTCTTGTGGTCAAAACCCACTTCCTCAGATGACTCCAGATCATCTATTCTATAAAGAAGGAATAAGGAAAACAAAATGAGAATCCCCCAATACTACCAAGTGACTGTGAGTGAGTGGGGAAAAGGGAACATCAAGGAGGAAACTTTTGAAAGTTAAAGCAAAAAGGTGGCATAGCCCTGTCTCAGTGCAATGATGGCTCTTACAATGCACATGACTCTGTTACAGAAGATTGATTTTGTCAACTCAAGCAGCTGGCCTTGCTGGATCCAGATATTTAAGTGATTCCAAATGCCTTATGGTCTAACGGAGAAAATACCAGACCAGTGCTGTGGTATTTGCTGTCATGAATGATGCTGCTGATCACATCTTCGGTGCCCTACTCATTACTGATGAGGAAAGAAAGAATTCAAAGTGAGAGAGGTTTTTGAAAAAGACTTTGCATGCAGATTTCATAGGCAGACAGAATATTATACATGAAAGGTCTAAGTATAATAGGAGATGCCAGAAATAAGGAGGAAAAGCTGAGGTTTTTATTACTACAGTTCATGACCTTGCTGAAACTTCCAAATATAGAATTGTAAAAGAACTAGTAAGAAATGATAGCTGTTAGTATGAGACACTTCTATTGACCAGCACAGCTTCAAATAGATCTAAATCTAACATTAGCAAAAGTGAGAATGCAAGAAACAGTAACGCGACTTAAATGCTAGGAGAGAGAGCACATCAAACAATAACAACACAAAGAAAAAAGAAACAAAATGTATAAGGAGCAGTCAGACCAAATTTACAATGTAAAAATGGTACACAGCTAGACAGCAGGGAACCAAAGAACTTTAACAGAAGGGAAAGTTGGAAAAGCTTGGGAGATGAGGCAAGACTCTTAACCACAGCTTGCAATGGTGTCCGGCTAGAAAGGAAGAAAATAAGAGGTCCTAAAATGAAAAACTGTGCAATAGCATACAGGTGACCAAGAGTAGTGGAAACAATTCAAGAGGGAATGTTATCAGATGACAATGGAGCCATATTCTCAATATAAAATACAATAACTTGGTATACAAGGATAACTCTAAAACAGTACAAACCTTAAATTTAAAACTGATATTGAGAGAATAGTTATGGTAGTTACAAAAAAAAGTTTATAATTGATCCTGGAATGGAGATCTTCAAAGACAAAATGAGATACTACACGAAGATAATGACAACACATTGGATATTTGTGGGCTATTTCCTGAGAAACTAAAGAAAGGATGGAAAGTTCTTTTAACAAATAATATATGTAATATAAGGACTAACAACCCATCATTTAGCATTGCCAGACATACAAGGAGTATACCCAATAAAGAAACTGGACCGCAGAAACAGCAAAGTGTATCCACACATTTTCTCAAGAGTAGGAAAGCTGCCAGAGAAGTACAAAATAAAAATGGTGTAATTAAGCAGCTCCCTGAGCACTTTCAGCCTCATGTCACACCCTCATACCATACATAGCTAAGGAAAGTCAAAGTTTTTTCACTCTAAGATGTAGAATGTAGGAAATTTAGGTTATTTCCTTGACAGAAGATGCTACCAACAGGTAATATCAAGATAATTGTAATATTGAAGCCGATTTAAAAAAAATCCAGAATTGTGTGGATCATATACAGCCTAGTAGCTTAGTTATCACAGGCAAAAGTCTCAGTCAGATGTTACAACAGGCTTTGGGCAAATTCCCCTTGCTAAAGATTCTTTACTGTTAACTACATTTATTGTGCAGTTTTTGCAGGTACTGTACCAGTTATCTTCCATTCTCATATCGTCAGCATCAGAACATTTTAAAAAACCATCTCTCTGATTGTCATACTTGTCTGTTGTCATGCTGCTGTAGTGTTGATATATGGATAAAACAAAAATGAACATGATGAGCAACTAACTACATGCAGTTTTGAGAGACTGTCAAAAAACCATCCTCACTCTGAATGAGAAATATACATTTGTAAAGAAACAGATAAAGTTTGTAGGCATTTAATTAGCTAATTGGGAACTGACCCAAATTCATACTGAGAGTATTATTTGCTTCACCCAAACCCCAATGATTTTCTGTTGGGTCTGACAAATTTTTCTGTGAAATTATCACTAAAATTTAGCTCATGTTACAAAAGCCTCAAGAGATCTCCTTAATGGACACAATATGTGGATGTGAGGGACCAGATGACAAAATACATTTAATAGAATACTGGGAGGGAGGGGCGGGGCTGTGTCCCCTGCTTTCTATGCTCGCCAACCCACCCTTTTGCCTGGGGAGGGCCCAGGGCTGAGGCTACCCCAGCCCTGAGCCTCACCCTCCCTCCCACCCCCAGCTTCTGGGGAGAGGCTGAGGCTGCCCCGATCCCAGCTCTTCCCCCCTTCTCCTCACAGCCACCCCGGCTCTACCCTGACACACCACTGCCACCGGGCAGGGCCACAGTGCGCCAGCCTTGGCTCTGCTGCTGGCCACTGAGGGGACCGACCCCTAGGAGCTCCTCTCCAGTGGCACAGCTGGAGTAGCCCATGTAGAGCAGCTGGCCCCAACAAGCAACTGAGGGTGGAGGGGGAGGCAGGGCTGCAGGATGCAGAGTGTTGTGATGTCGTCATTCTGTCATCCTGCAGAATTTTTGTGTGCGCGCGCGTGTGGGGGGAGGGGGGGGGAGAGGGGGGAGAGAGAGAGAGAGAGAGAAAATGACATTGCATGTTTTGGCACAGTACTTGCTAAATTACCCAGCAACACTAGCAGCAGATATATCCACATATGGTTTAGGAGCAGTGCTTACACTAGAGATTTGGTGGTGATGGGGGACTTCAACTATCCAGACATATGTTGGGAAACTAACACAGCGAGGCACAGGCTATCCAATAAGTTTCTGGACTGCATTGGAGACAACTTTCTGTTTCAGAAGGTTGAAAAACCTACCAGAGGAGAAGCTGTTCTGGATTTGGTTTTAACAAATAGGGAGGAACTAGTTGAGAACTTGAAAGTGGAAGACAGTATAGGGAACAGTGATCACGAAATAATAGAGTTCATGATCTTAAGGAAAGGTAGAAGGTAGACCAGCACAATTGAGGTAATGGATTTCAGGAAGGCAGATTTTGATAAGCTCAGAGAACTTGTAGGTAAGGTCCCATGGGAAGCAAGACTGAAGGGAAAAACAACTGAGGAGAGTTGGAAGTATTTCAAAGGGACGTTGTTAAGGGCCCAAAAGCAAACAATTCCGCTGTGTAGGAAAGATAGAAAATATGGCAAAAGACCAGCTTGGCTTAACAAGGAGATCTTGCATGATCTCAAAATAAAAAAGGAGTCATATAAAAAATGGAAACTAGGACAAATAACAAAGGATGAATATAGGCAAGCAACACGGGAATGCAGGGGCAAGATTAGAAAGGCAAAGGCACAAAATGAGATCAAACTAGCTGCAGGCATAAAGGGAAACAAGAAGACCTTTTATAAATACATTAAAAGGACAGGGTAGGCCCACTGCTTAGTGAGGAGGGAGAAGCAGTAACAGGGAACTTGGAAATGGCGGAGATGCTCAATGACTTCTTTGTTTCGGTCTTCACCGAGAAGTCTGGAGGTGTGCCTAACGTAGTGAATACAAGCAGAGAGAGGGTAAGTTTAGAAGATAGGATACACAAAGAACAAGTTAAAAATCACTTAGGAAAGTTAGATGTCAGCAAGTCACCAGGTCCTGATGAAATGCATCCCAGGATACTCAAGGAGCTGATAGAGGAGGTATCTGAGCCTTTAGCTATGATCTTTGAAAAATCATGGCAGACAGGGGAGATTCCAGAAGACTGGAAAAGGGCAAATATTGTGCCCATCTATAAAAAGGGGAATAAGAACAACCCAGGAAACTACAGACCGGTCAGTTTAACGTCTGTCCCAGGGAAGATAATGGAGCAGGTAATTAAGGAAATCATATGCAAACACTTGGAAGGTAATAAAGTGATAGGGAATAACCAGCATGGGTTTGTGAAGAACAAGTCATGCCAAACTAATCTGATAGCTTTCTTTGATAAGATAACGAGCCTTGTGGATAAGGGAGAAGCGGTGGATGTCATATACCTAGACTTTAGTAAGGCATTTGATACGGTCTCACATGATATTCTTATTGATAAACTAGGCAAATATAACTTAGATAGGGCCACGATAAGGTGGGTGCATAATTGGCTGGATAACCATAGTCAGAGAGTTGTTGTTAACGGTTCTAAATCCTGCTGGAAAGGGATAACAAGTGGAGTTCCTCAAGGGTCTGTTTTGGGACCCGTACTGTTCAATATCTTCATCAATGATGTAGATATTGGGATAGAGAGTACGCTTATTAAGTTTGCAGATGATACCAAACTGGGTGGGGTTGCGACTTCTTTGGAGGATAGGGACATAATTCAAAATGACCTTAGCAAGTTAGAGAAATGGTCAGAGGTAAACAGGATGAGGTTTAATAAAGAGAAATGCAAAGTGCTCCACTTAGGAAGGAACAATCAGTTCCATACATACAAGATGGGAAGCGACTGTCTAGGAAGGAGCATGGCGGAAAGGGATCTAGGAGTTATAGTGGACCACAAGTTGAATATGAGTCAACAGTGTGATGCTGTTGCAAAAAAAGCAAATATGATTCTAGGTTGTATCAACAGGTGTGTTGTAAGCAAAACTCGTGAAGTCATTCTGCCGCTCTACTCTGCACTAGTTAGGCCTCAGCTGGAGTACTGTGTCCAGTTCTGGGCACCACATTTCAAGAAAGATGTGGAGAAATTGGAAAGGGTACAGAGAAGAGCGACAAGAATGATTAAAGGTTTAGAGAACATGACCTATGAAGCCAGGCTTCATGAACTGGGCTTGTTTAGTTTGGAAAAAAGAAGATTAAGGGGGGACATGATAGCGGTTTTCAAATATCTAAAAGGGTGTCACAAGGAGGAAGGAGAAAATTTGATCCTCTTGGTTTCTGAGGACAGGACAAGGAGTAATGGGCTTAAAGTGCAGCAGGGGAGGTTTAGATTGGACATTAGGAAAAAATTCCTAACTGTCAGGGTGGTCAAATATTGGAATAAATTGCCAAGGGAGGTGGTGGAATCTCCCTCTCTGGAGATATTTAAGAACAGGTTAGATAGACATCTGTCAGGAATGGTGTAGACGGAGCTTGATCCTGCCTTGAGGGCGGGGGGCTGGACTCGATGACCTCTCGAGGTCCCTTCCAGTCCTATTATTCTATGATTCTATGATTCTAGAGCAGCCACAAGGAGACTTGTGGCATTTTGTCAGGGAATTCCAGATAAATCAAGCAGCAGTCCACTTAAATGGAATAGGAAGCTTTAGCAGGTGCTTTGTCCTATGAATGGCTCAGCTGAATATGGAACCAGCTTTGATTTTAAACACAGGAATAGACACTTAACCTTAGTGGCATTACTGGATTCAAAACTACTAGATGATCGTCTGTGTAGGATTCAAATTATTTCAACTACAGTTGATGCAGTTTTCTTTCAAAAATCAAGTACATACTAGGGCAAGGGCTAAAAGCAGTGGATATTCTATCCAGGGCCCCAATTAAGTAGACACCAATAGAAAAAAAAGCTATGACAGCTTTCTCTAACATCTACATTGACCTCTTACTGGCAGCACTTCCAGGGTTCACAGAAAATTAGAGATAAGCAATTAAAAATGAGACTTTCCAGAAACTTCTCTCTCTCTGCCAAGGATGGTGGGGTTGAAGACATCAACTGACCTGAAGAATAGCTCTGCATAGCTCAGAAGCTTGTCTCTTTCACCAGCAGAACTGATCGCACCCACCTTGTCCTTTTATCACCATTTTGGAAGCACTGAAATGACCTTAAGATGGCCAACAGCCTGTTTTTCAAAGGATGGCACATTTCATCTCCCTATGGTACTACAAAAACAGATTCTCTTCAACATTCATGAGGGACTCCAAAGTATAATCAAGTGCAGGGCATGAACAAAACAGTCTGTATGGTGGACTAGTGTAAGTAGACACATTAGTATAACATTTCAAGATATGTAGCAACAACAATCACTACCACTGCCAAATCCATTACTCTACACAGCTACTTGACAGACACTGGCAGCAGAAAGCAACAGATGTTTTTTTATGGAAAGGACACATGCACATAAATTATTGTAGTCAATTGCTTCTCCGATATATGTACAAGCACAAGTCATCTGACAATTGAAATAAATATTTTCAAGACACGGAGTTCCTCAAGTCCTCATATCAGATAATGTGCCTGAATTTATAGCTGAAATATTCCTAGTATTTACACAAGACTTCCATCTTGAACATTGTACTAGAGGTCCAGATTTCCTCCAGAGAAATGGGAAGGTGGAGAGAGCACTGCAGACTTTGAAAAGACTACTACAACAATCAGTGCATCCCCCCACAAAGCATTCCTGGCATATTGGTCAATACTGCTTGCATCTGAAACCGAACTTTCAATGGGAAGATGACTAAGGAAGCTTTTGCCAGTGGCAATGAAAAGCCTAAGTGGCCCAGCCTGAAGGTATTTTGAAAAATAGGATGCCCAAGTAAAAAATTCAACTGGAACAAAACTTGAACATTCAGCACAGAACAAGAACACCACCTGAACTGAGACCAAGGAACAGAGGCTGGCTCTAAAGCTCCCAGACATCTAGAACTGTTCAGAACAAGACAGAAACTCCCAGATGCTACCAAGAGGAGACTCCATAAGGACGATGCTGGTAGGAATGCAAGAGCTTAATTGTTTAACCAGTTAACTGATAAGTATTAGATTATTGGTTTCTGTTGAGATTAAACTCTTCTGCTTAGTATACACCAGCTCCCAGCTGCTGGCCCCACTCCTGGGGAGCTGGCTGCGCTGTGGGTTCTGCAGTATAAGACTTACACTGCACAGTTTGCAGGGGCACATTTCCAGCATCTCTCTCGCCTTAGTCCCACCTGGCCAAAAATAGTTAACTGTATAATGGCTAAAATTTTTAGCCGTTACACAGTTACTTTTTAAAAGTTTTTTTTTACATCCCTAGTTGCTGGAGGAATCATATTCATCGTCATTATTTCCCAAAGCAACAAAGACTTGTGGGTATTTTGTCAGGAAGTGAATCCCCTTCTACAGGGAACTCCATGCACAAACTCAACAGAATTTAGAATGTGGTCTGGAATACTGATCAGACCTCCTAAAGATTTGATCTTTAGCATACTGCTCAAGACTATTGAAATGGAATTGATAAGGGGACATAGTACAGTAATGCAAGGTTTATTTGGAATTGTTTGTATACACATTGTTGGTTTATAACGTAACTTTTAATCTTTTACTATAGAAAGAAAGACAAGATGTGGTTAGAGAGTTTTGGCTCTCTACAATGACCAAAAGAGAAACAGGATGTTCTAGCACTGAGAAGCTTAATAAATGTGGAAACTTTTTGGTCAGGCAGTTCTCTAGTTGCTGCTTTAAAGCATGGCTCTTTGAGTTTGTCCTCATACACTCTTAAGAATGATCTCATAATTATCACTGTAGTGTAAGTAAATGATTATTGTTTTCAAACTTCCCTCTCCACTGACTGAGTTGACCTCTTAGTCACTGCAGCTCAGAATTTAGTGAAACCCTTCTACCGAGAATGTGTCACACTGGAAGTCTTGCTCAAGACTTTTGTTTATGTTTTCTCAGCTGAGATGAGTTTTGCTTCACATGTGGAAACAGTGCCCAAGAACATTTTAAAACAAGAAAGAAATGGGGAAACGGAACAATGAAAAATGGGTAAAAAGGGAGAAGAAACTGAAAAATACAGCATAATAGAGAATATTGAGAGGAGTCAGCAATAGGATTCCACAAAATGATTTATCTGTCAACAATAAGCCTGTCATTTTGGGAATATTTTAGAACTCAAGCTCATTTTACCACCATAGTGTTAGCCCCAATTATTATTATTTATATAGTGCCAGAAATGATCATAAAGTGTTAAATGAAGAGAAAGCATCTGTCCTGAAGAGCTCATACTTCAGGTAAGACCAAAAAACAACATGAGCATATACACAAACATAGTGGGGCCGGCAGAAGGATGGTAAGGAAAAGGGCTGATGGGGATAACAAAATGACCAAGTGTAAGCTTAAGAGACCAGAACACATACCTTGAAGTTTTTATCTTGTTAAAAATGGAGAAGAGGAGATGAAGTATCAAAGTGTCATCTTGAGCTGATAAAGGGAGCATGGGTAAACGGAGGAATTACCAAGCATAGACATATGCATGCAAGAAGCTATGGTACAGAGATGAGCACAGAAGAAGTCTATTTAAAGAAATTAAACACCAATTCTGAATTGTGCCTCAGTGGAAGACACCTTTATACCTTCAAGGGGTCTCAGGTTGCTGGGTTTCAGAAAGACATAGGGATGAGAAGCCCACAATACCTTGAGACATGAATGCTCTAGTCACACTCATCCTTTCCTTTATACCTCCTATAATAATGTCTCGGAAGGAGTGTGGGAAAAAAAGTTATGTTGGCCCTGTGTAACCGCTCTTCCCGCTTTATAATTTCAGGAAGTGGAGGAGACAAGAGCAGTGTACTGCAGCAGAAAGGAGCCAGAATTAGACCCATGGCATTACAAAACAGCAGATTTGATAAACATATCCTGTGTTTTGCTATTTATATGGAACAGTCAACTGGAAATATAGGCCATTTCAAACCCAAGTTAAACTGTTTCAGATATTCCACCTGGGTTCCCTGCCAATTTTATTGGCTTTGTAATCACTTTTGTTAAAGGTCTTGATGGTTGCTGTGAAGAAGATCCAAAAACATCAGAACAAGGCAGATAAGATTAGGGTAGAGGGGAAAGCAGGACAAACCATAGTGGAGCCGTTTCTAAAATGAATTTCTCCTCTCCTGCCATGGGGATGGTTCTGTATGACTAAAAAGCAGACAGATTTGTCTGAACCTCGGTGCAGCTGTTAAGTGAAGGACCAAGACCTTTAATAGGAACAAATAAACTAAAGGTCTTATTTTGCTGTATTTTATTTGGTTTACACTGAATTATGAAGGCATTGCACTGACAGCTAACCAGGCTCTTGAGTGTAAGGATATCAAAAGAGAAGGTTCAGGCCATAAGGTCTCAGAGTTCTACTCCTGATACATGTACAGCATGGCTGACAGTCTGAATAAATAAAAAGAGTATTTCACTGAACATGTGAAAATGAGTACAATGTATTCTTAATGCTTGCCTTGGAGATGGGGGAGCATCCAAAAGAAGGAAAAAATTAAATTATATTTCACTATTGTGGAAGCAACATTTCTCTAACTAACTGGTTAGCATTGGCTAGAGCCACACGGGTTGTGAAGGAGTTTCTTTCTACAATTGTGCGAGTGCACACTCCAGACATTAACATCCAACCCTTTCCAGAAAAGGAGTGTTGAATCTATTATGTAAACAGATTGACACAGACGCCACTTAACATTAGACTAAAACCATCAAACTTTTTTTTTACACTTCAGTACACTAGATTTCAACCCAGTCTTCAGGAATTAAAATAAAAAGTATACCAACATTCTGTGCAAAGTAAATATTTGAAGATATATTTACCCGAATTAAGATAATTTATCTTAAAATAATCTATATGTTTACAGATTGTGTCTGGAGTTCTCTTCAAATTATATTTAAAAATTTATTGTACTTTTCATGAAGTCTCAAAGATTCCCTACATTGAACACCATATACAGCAAACATTTATACAAATGGACTGTTCTGTACAATGGGAATGCTTAATATAGTACTTACTGCAGCCCAATGGAACAATTGTCCCCATTGAGGTACTTTCACTTTGGGGGAAAACATTGCAAGTGATTAGTAGAACAAAGAAAGAAAAGCTATCAACATTCTGAATTTATCTTCCTACATAGTGCAGAAAAACATTATTTTATTCTGAACATGATGTACTTTACAATCTTATTTCAGCTGACAAGCTTCTTAAGGACATAGGTTTAATTATTAACTTACTTTTTGTGAAGAAACAAATGTGAATATTGAACATTAGAAAATAAAATGAGCACTTGCTAAAAGCAATTAATTCACTGTGTGTCTACAGAGAGTACAGCTGCGGTAAAACTTTCTTTCTCTTGACAGTAATTATAGCATATCAGCAACAATCCTATAGTTGAGAAGGCACTTAAAAAAATCAACTCTCATTTTCAAGTGCTTTTAACTTTAAAAAAATCTTTCTGGATTAGAATTTCTCATGCTTCTTCATGACAGGTTCACCTGACCTGATTTGAAAAATTAGAAACATTCTAGTTGGCCATTTTTTGAGTTATATAAAATAGTAAAAACATTTTCCCAGGTTTTAAGAAGCTTTTTTATTATGATAATTCTAACAGCTTAATTTTAAGAGCTCAGCATCCTAATCATTACATCTAACCATCTCACTTCACACATTCAAATGAGTAAATGAAGAAACAATGCTTTCCTCCCCTCTCACATATTAAAGTGGAGTACCAAAGAAATTCCATTATAAACCCATAAAATGTTGCATCAATGTTGGCAAAAATGTAAATTTAAATTTAAAATACAGCATATGCTAAAACTCACTTACAAACCGTAACTCAGCTACTTTCAGCATATTCCCTAGCTCGTATTAAAATTTATAGATCTTATACTCAACTATGCGAAACATGAGCCACATGTAAGCCACATTTTTTCTCCCCAATTCCATTGCAATCCCTGACATGCCCTTTCCCTACCTCTGACATATGTGTCATGGTGGGGAGGAGTGAGCAGCATAAAGCCTGCACTCGGGGAATCTTCAGTTACATGTTTGAGATAGTTTTAATGCCCATGTTATGGCTGGAGAAACATGAAGGATGCTTAGTAAGGGCCAAAGATTTGGCTCAAATTGTATTTCATGAAAACAAACACATACTGTATTGCATAAAACACTGAGGACAAATAGAGGAAATGGATACTGTAGAAGTTTACAGTATTAGTGAAGAAGCAATGTTAACTTAGGTTAAAGCAGTTCCACATACACAGGGTATGTCTACAACGTAATCTGAGATAGCTCTGATCTAACTAGCTTGTACTCTCAAATAGAAATAGGCATATTTATCATGCAGCAGAAAGGGGAAAAGGAACTCACTCGCACTTGACAATACATTTTTTTAATTCCAAAGGAAAACTATGGGTATTTTATTCCTGGATTGTAGACAAAATCAGAACTCACAATATATAAGAGCACAAAGAATACATGAAAGTAGTTGCAAAATATATAAAGAGGCCTATAACATTTTCTGTGGAATATACATTGGACATTCAGATAAATAACCACTTTTCCCAATTCCTTATTCTCAGAGAAGTGTTATGGTGTCCACCATGCTAGCCACTAGTCTCATGTAGCTACTTGGCCAGTTGAATGAGGCTATTTGGCTTGAACAATGTGGCTGGCTATTTGGCCAGTTGAGTGTGGTTAGTTTGCTATAGCAGTAGCCTCTATAGTGGCTACTGCTTCAGAACTGGTTGGCAGATTGCTTCATGCAGGGAAAACTTTGTTCTATGAAGCTCCCTGTTGTCAGAATACATTCTTCACATATACGTGACTGTTCAGTATACATGAATATCATATTAGTTGTGAGCTTTTAAAGCTATGAATAGAATTATTAGTTACTAAAGGTTATAGCTGTTATTAAAATATTAATAAGGCAATGTGAGTAAAAATGCTTTCATGAAGCATACTTTCCTAATAAGTAAGGGGGCAGCAGTCAACACTTCTGACAACGAGCTCATGCTGGAACAATTCATGTGTAAGAAAGACTGTGGGTGTCTAAATGAGCGTAAGGATGTCTAACTTACGATAACTCTGTTCATGTGAGGACATTATGGTTCTTCACTAATACTGTAAATTTCTACAGTATCCATTTCCTCTATTTGTCCTCTGTTCATCACTTCTAACTATAAGTCCACGGAGCACTTGTAGTATCAAGATTATTAAGCTCTTCATGTCCTGTTTTGTTTCTGGAGTGACTAGCTCAATAGGGCACCGTTTCTACGGAGCCCTAAGCACTAATTTAATATACAATGTAGAACAAGCAGCAGAACCTATTAAATATACTTTTTAAAAAACATTACATTTAAAGCACAATAATCGTAGTGTACTAAATGGCATTCTTTCAGTCAAAACACTGCATCTCAGTATATAATTTCATTGTTTACAAGATGTGGAGATATGACACAACATGTGAGAAAAAAAAAAACTTATGCTTATACATATTGCAAAAGCAACGAGGAGTCCTGTGGCACCTTACAAACTAACAAATTTATAGGAGCATGCATCTGATGAAGTGGGTCTTTGCCCACAAAAGCTTACACTCTGATAGATCTGTTAGTCTATAAGGTGCTACATCACTCCTCGTCGCTTTTGCAGATTCAGACTAACATGGCTACCCCTCTGATGCTTATACATATTATGATGTAGTCAGAATCTTTCCACTCCTTAACTTCTACAGCAAAAGTTGGAAGAGGCATAGGTATAATATTCTGGAGCAGACAAATTTTCTTCACATGCAAGAGAGCATGCAGCTGAGTGGGCAGTGACATTTGACCAGGCCTCAGAAAAGAAACTCTCAGTGCTGGTGAAAATTTGGAACTTCCATCTGGTGTGGAATTTTGACATTTCAAAATTTCCTTTAATCTCAGAACCAGAATGAAAAGTCACATTTTCAAAAATTACAACAAAAGTTTTGAAAAATAATCTGAAAATAAAACAAATCCTCACAGAAGTGTTCTGTTTTTGACTACCTGAATTATATGAATAGAACAAAGTCAAAATAATAAAGGTGAAATGAAGCATTTTGATTTTTTTTCAGTGAAAATTTCAGTGAGAGTGAGGCAATCCAGCAAAAAGTTTTTATTTCATCTAATCAGTATTTTTCTATGGAATACTGTTCTATCAGAAAATTTCTCAACCAGTTCTACTCAAAACACAGATGGGGAGCTTGGCAGTCTCAAGAGCCTTAAATATCATTACTAGCACTGCATATGAACAAGTAGTTGGCAGCTACTGCCCTAGATTAAGCAGTTATGCCATGCCAGAACCAGAGGAACATAATCCCAGCAGCACATCAGAATGACAGAAAATTCCTCACACAAAAATGAATAACGTTTGTTAGAAAAATGCATTACTGGCAAGTGCTGGTACCACACAGAAACATTATTTTTCTTGCCATGAGAGTGGATTGGTAGCCAAAGAACTGTGTGGAGAGGAATACATTATTGGAAGCAGAGAGAGTAGTAATGGTTTCAAGGAGAAAGCACAAAAGAAGGGTCATCGAGTGGGAAAACAAACCTAAAAGTACAGATGTGTATCTAATAAAAACAGCAAAAGCAATAAGGCCAAGGATGAATGGAGAGAGTGAGGGAGGTGGAGTGTTTCTGATAATTATAGATACATAAAAAGTAAACAACTTGAGGAGCTATGATACAGATCTTTCTGATTTTCTTTTCCAAACTGTCTATCTATTATTGCTACATTTAAAGAACTGCATTATAATCTGGAGAACAGTGTCCGCTCTCCTTTGAGAGCTTTTGGTTTTTTGAACGTTATAATAAAGAAGTCTTACACTAAATAAAATACAGGGGATTTAGCAGTTCTCTCATCCTCTAGAACATGAAGTGTATGACCTCTAAAAGCTTATGTAGTGACTTTGCACTGGAGCACAGCAAATAACTAGAGGGGGGAAATATATTAGCTTTCTGTCAGATTACATTACAAGTGCTTTGACAATTACTTCGTGCTTGTAAGACACTCTACCTACACTGATTAGAAAGAGAGTAATGTAATTTTCCCTTTAATTTCCAAGCCTTGTGTGTCTGACAGAGAAACAATGGTTTTGTAATTCCCAATATAATACTGAATTTCCTCCTCGAGCACCAGACATTGGAGCATATTAGTTACTGTAGCAGTTAAAAATATCTATTGAGCTTCTGCTTTACTTAATCATTATCACAGAGAACAATACACATGTCAGTCTCAGGGTAGAGAAGGGGAATGAGGAAGGCCAATGAATGTGAAGGCAATAGTGACTTGACTTAAGATCTTCCCCAGTCTGGTGTCTGATCTTGCTGCTGCCTCTGTTTCTCTTTCTTGGGCTTCTCAGAAGATTCAACCAGTTATTTGCAAGCCAAGCAACACCCCTTTCAAAGGGTCTGATTTAATAAAACAGCATAGCTCAAATGTGAATTTAAATCAAGACAAGTCATTCCCCCACTCCAGTTTCTTCTTCTTAACAATGCACACAATAGTTTGGGTTCCCCCAAAACCCAGTATTGGCAACTTTTTGTCTCCTCATGTTTCTTCAGGCTTCTGTTCACAACCCTTCATTGCAGATAGCTTCAGCCAGGTTTTTTCATCTTGCTGATGTACAGAATGCTTTCCAATATCTTCTCTGGGTCTAAACTGAACTCTCCTCTTCCTGTTAGAGCTTCCCTATTATACAAGTCCCACCTCTAGACCATCAGATGATCCTGGTCACTTGACCCAATAACCAACCAAAGCCCAAATGCATTTCCTGAGGCCCAATAAGAAGACATTGGTGGGATTGAGCCCAAGTCCCTTACCTGGCCAGTACAACCTATGATATAACCCTTGGAATAAATAAATTTGTAATTTATTTACAATCCACTCCAGCTCATCTCTGTGAGTCACCATATTCAACCACCATATTATATCATTAATAAACCTGATCAACAAGATCAAAGTTATACATGCAGTATGATGGGGACTAATTTAGCTACAACTACTCAAGAGAGAGATCCTGGAGTCACTGTGGATAGTTCTCTGAAAACTCAGTGTGAAGAGGCAGTCAAAAAAGCAAACAGAATGTTAGGAATAGTTTAAAAAGGGATAGAGGCAATATGATATTCTCTGTTTTATTATTTATATAAAACCATGGTATACCCACATCTTGAACACTGCGCACAGATGTGGTCACCATCTAAAAAAAGATATTTTGGCACTGGAAAAGATTCAGAAAAGAGCAAAAAAAAATGATTAGGAGTTTGGAACAGGTCCCATATGAAGAGAAATTAAAAAGACATGGACTTTTCAGCTTAGAAAAGAGGAGATTAAGGAGGGATATGATCGAGGTCTATAAAATCATAATTACTGTGGAAAAAGTGAGTAAGTTATTTACTTATTTCCACAATATAAGAACTAGGGGTTACCAAATGAAATTAATAGGCATAAGGTTTAAAACAAACAGAAGGAAGTTTTTCTGTGCACAGTCAACCTCTGGAACTTCTTGCCAGAGGATGTGGTGAAGACTAGGACTATAACAGGGTTCAAAAAAAGAGCTAGATAGATTCATGGAGGTTAGGTCCATCAATGGCTATTAGCCAGAATGGTGTCCCTAGCCTCTGTTTCTCTGGAGGCAGGTGACAGGGGATGGATTACATGAGGATTACCTGCTGTGTTCCCTCCCTCTGAGGCATCTGGTTTTGGCTACTATTGGCAGACAGGATACTTGGTTAGATGGACTTTTGGTTTGACCCAGTATGGCTGTTCTTATGTTCTCACACCACAACAAAACATCACATCAAAAATTCCTAAAGACAAGAGACAATAAAGAGGTGGAAAGCAGGAAGGAAGGCTAGGAAAATGCAAAAACAGAAAGAAAAAAAAAAACAAGAGAAGAGACAAGCTGGAAAAAGGAGACATTTATTCTTCTTCCCTTTCAATGTTTAATTTTGAATCAACTCCTCTCTTTCTTCTTCCCAGTTCTGCCCTTCCTTTCTATTCTCTTTTCAAAGCAGTACCCTTCTTTTATCAAGTGGGCATTCTTGTGAATTTTTCCTAGAACGGCTTGAAGAGGGGGAATTACCCCCTTGCTCCAAACTCATCAGAAGGCAAGTTAAACATCTCAGAGATACCCAGCTTTGTGCAGATTTGAAAGAAATAAATTGTATAAAAGCTGGAAGAAGTATAAATATTAATTTGGTAACTATTGTATTAAATTATATCAATGTCACTTCAATCTATGGGACTAATCACATTGCCATTCAGTTTGAGCAAGTATTAACAGGATTGGCCTTTTACCACTGGGTTTTTATTAACTTCTTTTATGTCATATTTCTGTTAGACACACAAAGCTCTTGATATTTTTAACATGTGTTGAAATAGTGTCATAATCTAATGTTACAGCTTTCCATTATTTTACTTTGACTTTAACCTCTACAATATTCTACAATTATTTCCTGTATTTAACTGGCAGTAGCCCTGCTGGAATGTGACATGAGACATGATAATGCCAACTAAATAGAAGTGATGGTTGGATACATATTTGAAGACCAAAAACGAAAAGTGAGCTAAGTCATTGTCCTGCCATTATGATACAAATTTCAAGTTGCTCTATGAGAAATACAAAGGGTAGATTTTTGTGTGTGTTGCATTTATACTTTTTTGGTACCTGAACCTTTTTTTGGGTAGAAGAGAGGGAACTGGGAGATGATGAGCTTCACAAGTTCTGGTCCGAAGAACTTGTTTTCTTATGTAAATGTACATATTCTTGCAGAATAGAATTGCGATTTTATGCATTGTTTCAAAACTTGAAAAAAAAAACCTAGAGCAATAACTGTTGATTTTAATTCACACTAAGAATGATGTTCACAAATTTGATGGGGCCATTTGCTAGTGAGATTATCTCCTCCACCTCGCTCTCCTCTGCCTCTCACTCATAACACATTGACTAACAAAAGGGCTTTATATTTTATACAGCTTAACCAAATTTTCACCATGAAATATGACTACAGCTAGAGTGTTGTGAAGGATTTTTCACGGCCTTCTCTGGCTTGACATGAGTCCAGGTAAGAAACTAGCCCCTGTTAAGTTGAATGCTAGCAAGCATGCAGGTGGGCCTCAGGCTGAAGCAAGTATGTGGAAATACAACCTTTTACCCACGGTCATGGGGTAAAGGTTTCACTGTAAACTGTTTCAAGTGCTAAAATTGCTAAATTCGTGCCCTTGGGCATTGGGTGAGGTCTGCTAATAAGTTGCTTAAACTGCTGAAATCATTAAAGTGTATACCATTAAAAACAAGCATGATCAAAATTTCCAGAATTATGACGTGGCTTATAGGAATAGGGGGCAACACAATGGGCACACCCTCTATTTATGAAAGTGCTAACTGCCAAAGTGGTAAACAACTTAGGATAATGGTGTAAATTAAAGACTGAATAAATAATGTGAAGTAAAGTGAGTAGCGTATCTAAGGGTATTGGAATAAAAAAATGTATATGACTGTAACACCACGTGGCAACAAGGTGTGAAGCAACTAAGTCTCGCCTTGAATAAAAGATGCTTTTGCATGCATGTGCTTTGGGAGAGAGGAACAGGGTGGACCCATAAACTCTGTTCACGTAACCATAAGCTTTGGGGCCTGTTCATGCACATCACACAGTCTAGGACGTCTTAGCGCACGGGAAGGAACAAGACTATGACCTCCTGTCCGGGGATTGTTGGGGATCGAGGATGAACTATAAGTGAATTAGGCTTGAATATTGTAATATAACTCGTTTTGCACTAACTGCTTTGCATTATAGGTATCTTAGGCTAAACCTTTTAAAAATCTATAGTATATAAAATGCATAGTAATAAGTTAGCCTATAATGAATCATAGCTGAAGCCTGTTCTATGATTTGTGCTGTGTTTATCTGTCTTGCACTGCTTATGGGAATTGTATTTGTAAGATTCTTTGGTTATTGTAATTGCTTGAACTTTCAATAAAATAGGGAGTGGTTAAGTTCAGGTATCTCTTACTGGCCTGTCCTGAACCTCTGAATCTTAAAAATATACTGAAAGAGCCATCACACAACAAGTATGTTGCCTTGAAAGAATAGAAGAAATAAACAATTTGAGTCAAACCTTCGACATGGGCATTATCAGAGCTACCAAGTGTTATGTATCTATGCAACTGTATCACAGCAGCTGACATTTGACACATTCAGATGAACTCCTTCTGGCCACTAAAGGCAGCAGTGGTACCAAAGCAGTAAGATACTCTGCCTCCCAATTTCAGTGTTCCCCATGGAGGATCCAAACACAGAAGAGGAGGCTGGAGATGATACTAGAAACAGAACCAGAATGTGAAAGACTGATCCCAGTACTGGCTCCAGTCCCCAGCCAATCCCCAGTCACACCTCATTCACTAACCAGCTATTCTTGCAGATATTCAAAACACTAAAACCAAGAGTGCCAGACACCCACTCACCTATCCCAGCCACAATTGCCAAGTTTTCTATAACGACCTTCCTGCCCCTACTGAGACGGAGCATGTTGACCAGAAGCTGAACTTTATGGTTATATGCAAATTTCCAAATATGCAAATTAGCTAGACAACTAGCATAAAGTGCTAAATGTGGAGCTGCACAAAGCACATCAGCCATGCATCAACTTACTTTCTCCTCCTCCATTCACTTACACCCACTGCCGGCCAACCTATATGAGAGCATGTTGTCATATAGAAGTGTCACCTGCCAAATCAAGTGAAGTTGGAAGAAAAAACAAACAAAGAAACAAGAATCTGTGTAACACAATCCAGTATTAGATAATCATTGTAACATTGCGCTATTATAATTCCTTCCCTCTGAGCAACTTAAACATGAATATGTTTATTTGTGGCAAGTCGGTATTTCTTACAGATGGAGAAACTGAGAGCACAGAGACACTAAGAGTTTTGCCAAAAAGATGACTCTAGAAGATTGTGGCGAAGTTCAGACTAGAATTCAAATCTCCTATTTCCCTATCCTCTGACCAAAGCAAAAGGCTATATTTCCTCCAAAAAGTTCCCTTATAATTATCAATGAAAATTGCTTTGTTTTAAGCCCAGATAGAAATAATTCATTGGTGAAAGGAACAAAATCCAGCACATTAGCTATAGTAAATCATGTCAATCTCTTTTTCACGAAAGCATTTTTAGGACTGAAATACAATTGATAAATCTTGAGATATTAACTGAAGCTTGTTAAACATGAGTCACAGTGGCTAGATAAATATATTTTTCTTGTTGTAGCGCATACTACCTGTATGAAATCCTACAGAATCATGTAATAACTCACAAAAATATTTTTTAATAAAACACTGTGAAGTCCACAATCATTAATAGGCAGTGTGCAACTTATATTCTCTCTCAAACAAAATTATTTGGTTCCTTAAGATAACCTCTCAGTGAATACTGCTGACACATAATTTTATTAATTGAAGTATGTATGTGCATTTTCCACAATTCACAAAAGATAACTAAAATGCTCCTGAACTGCTAAATAAATGTTGTGTACTTTGAGGACAGTCGATTTATAAGCTCTGGGTTTTTTTTTAACCGGACAGAAGGCCAAAATACCAAACTGTCCGAGCAGGGCTGGCCCACAGCATTTTGGCACCTGAGGCGGGGAGCTCAAATGATGCCTCCATGCCCCTTCGCTTGGGCCAAAACTTTGAAAGGTCTCAATTCTGCCTTCTTCCTGTTCTACTCCTCTCATGGTACTGCAGAGAGAATACATATGCACCAGCAGCTGACACAATTTTCTATACTCTGGGTCCTAGTGGCTCCCCCTCCACAGTCTGGCAACTGAGGTAGCCACCACAGTACGCCTCATGGTAAGGCCAGCCCTGTGGCTGAGTAAAAACCAGACAGCTGGCAACCCTATTTGTACACTGTAAAATATAGTTATAACATTAGTAGTTGGATTAATATTGATTATTATTTTTCCTTCTATAGCTGGGTCAACATTAAAACTCTCCCTCGTGTTCATAAGCTAAAACCTTATCTTTCTTTTTATGCATAATTATACTTTGAGTTGGTGATTCTTTAGAGAATACTATACCAATTTCAGTGCTTTTAAAATTCTCACTCATTTGCTGAAAAATAAGAGCTGCAGTTGTCTTGAAACTTCCCAACCAAATATTAAAGGCCATGAAATTGTTTAATTTGATGTAGATTAAGAGCTCTCAAATCTAGTAATTAAACTTGTCCACAGAGCTATTTGGGCTTATTCTTTTCATCATAATAAAATAAATAATTTCCCTACTGAATGCTTGCATTATTCTGCCTCTGCAGCTACTTATCGCTAAGCAATCTTATGAAGGAGCACACATTTTTCTTAACTCTCCTTTATATGCATGGGTTTAGGTAATGTCACTGCCTCAGTTGCTTTCTTTGTATGTGTCCAAATGAGGATCAATTTGACACTGGTTTCTTAGGCCCTATACTATACTATAAACAGAATTGTGAGGGGGACCCAGTATCATAGAGTGGCTTGTTCTGAGGGCTGGAAAGTCTGGTGCTAAGCCTACTTGATCTCAGAATGAGCCTTATCTGAGGGAAACCAGGCAAATTGCCACATAGAGCAGAAGATGAATACAATAACGGGCAGGAGAGCTAGGCTTAAGCAATGATAAAGAATTAGCGCACCAGTTGCGGCCCCACCTCCCCAGCTACTCCTCTTACCCCCTCCAGGCTTCCGCACACCACCAGCTGAACCGAGGGCTCCCAGTGCCCATCGCGGCCCTGCCTCCCCAGCCACTCCCCCCACCCTTGCCAGGCTTCCATCAGGCGCCCGGCTGGAAAAGCAGAAAATACCAG
Organism: Pelodiscus sinensis; assembly: GCF_052426305.1. NCBI lineage: Eukaryota > Metazoa > Chordata > Testudines > Trionychidae > Pelodiscus > Pelodiscus sinensis. The sequence goes on from NC_143059.1 coordinate 44,233,282, forward strand.
ACATTGCATATGTCTGGTATTTTCTGAATTTTTTTTTACTGGACAGGGCACACAAAATGGTTGACTACCAGACACCTGTCAACCCTAAAGCCAATGTCCAAATTGGACTTAAGCAACCAGGGTTATTTAGGCTAATTCCACACTAAGAAGTATCTGGCATAGAGAGATATATTAAGTCATACAAACACCAGCATGTCTGTAGTCTCTAGTGAGTAGACAGCTCTCTGGTGCAGTGTTTAGGCAGACCGGTCAGGCAACACCACTGTGAATTCTGAAGTCCTGGATGGATTTGCAAAGGGTAAAATACACAGAACATTGGTCAGTACATCCTCTGACCTTTTTCTAGCTAGCTGAGAAAGAACATGAAGTAGAACCTCTCCCTCTATGAATGTATTTCCTATGAATATTCCTAACCCTCCATACTATATGGAATAGGCACAACCAATCATGAACAGCACAATGGGACTTGTAACCAAACACACAATCAACTGACCTGACAAAAAATTAACCATGTGAAAATGTGGTTCGAATTTCACCAGTATTTTTAGACACATGCCCAGAAAACAATTAGAAAAATTATGGCTTATTAAATTAACTTTATTTTGGGAGTATTTTGCAACAGCTCCCACCCCTTTGTTACAATAGTTAGCTAAAACTAGAGGGGCTGTATTTAATAGCTATAGCCATGTATTCTATTTTTAAAATTATCAAGAATGTGGAAAGAGGAGGCAAGAAGCATTTAGATGTTTGAAGACACATATATTTTTTCTTCCTTCATATTTCTCCTACTCTTCCCTCTCTGACTATATCAATGGGTTTCCAAATTGTTATTGTCTAATTGTGAGCAGTCCAAGATGACTGAATTAGAAGTTTCTGTAATAAAATTACACTCTGTTTACAATAGATGACTATCCTAATTTCACATGATTACACATTGAATGTAAAATGCTAGACAGACTGACTAGACTGACCACTATACAGAATTATAGGTGTACCATAGGCAATTATTAGCTTGAACTAATATTTTTAGTACATTTTTAATTGTACTAAAATGTACTAATTGGTACATTTTTTAATTGACTTAACACAAAGAAGAATAATTAAGTGACCTGATTCGTTCCACCCACTAGCTGCACTAAATAACTATGATTGTTTGCAACTAATGTATCAATCTACAGGCCTGCTGATGTGGGGAGGGGGTAGGAGGAGGAAGGGGCAAAATAGACAGTTGCCCTGGAGCCAGTGATTCAAAGAGGCCTGGGGCTCCTGGCCACCAGTGCTGTTACTGTGACAGAAGTGGCGGCTGGAGCCCAGGTCCTTTAAATCACAGCCGAAACACAGTTTTACAAGGCTCTATGGTTGGAGGGGCCCAGCATCATGGCCAGAATGATACTGAGGGATAGCTGATCTGGCCCAGCCCCTTTCACTTAAGGCCATCCCTTCTGGGAGCACAGAGACAGCCTCCCACACACCTTGCCCAGGGACCTGCGTAAGCTGTTGGGCCCCCAGTCAATCTATGGCAAATTAGAGAAGAGGGAAGACTGAAAGACTGCAAAGAAAACTGAATTGGAGTAGTTTTAAAAGTGACATGAATTACTGATTCACATCAAAGTCAAGTTAACATTTTGACTAACAAGTTAACATTTGGAACAATTTCTTACAATCCTTTCTGCCCACTTATATGAAGTTATCATACCTCTCTATATGTGGTGGTCTGGGGAGAGTAAACAGGGTTCTGTGAGATACCCCTAAGCTTAACTGACTTGGTTTACGTGAAAAGTGTATGTGTTTACAAAGGGGGGAGGGTCTTGAAGTCTCCCACTGTACAAGTATTTGCCAGATGTTTGTTATTTTCACCTCTCATGATGGGTTTATATGAGCTATTTGTTTATGCTTGCAAGGCTATCTTCACATTAAAAAGCATGGAATTTTATCTTTAAAATGTCAGACATCCAGGATTCTAACTCCCCAGATTAAAAGGGCCACTGCCACAAGCTCTGATTTAAGCTTTTCAGGCATTTATTTTGTCAAGCCTTAAGCCTCAGACGTTTTAGATTTCAACCAAAAGTTACCATTCCATTTCTATTTTTAGATGTCTAAAGAGAGAGGAGATAATAAATATAGTATGTTCTAGAAGCACATGGAAATGTAAATCTTTAACAGCTTATCCTTTCAACTAGGCTAAGAAGAGTCCAAGTGCATAACAAGAACATGATTCTTCTATGGCCTAATTTGTTATTGTCCCTATCATCCTGACCCTTCTGGTCCATACAAAATTTAAAAGTGTGTGCTACCATTTTGATTTTCTAAATTAATTAAAGTAGTCACAGAACTCAGTTAGGAAAACTGGTCCTTCCTGGTTATAGGTGAAACTATAGCTTTGATTATGTAATACTTCAACAGTACCCAGAGCTGGCAACTGTTAGGGGGAAGGGAAGGCAAAGAGGGAAGCTGCCCTGGGGCCCAGCTATTTAACACATCCTGGAGCTCCCAGCTGCTGTAATGCCAATGACCAGATTCCCGAGCCCTTTAAATCACCATTGGAGCCCCACAGTAGTGTGCGCCTTCAGCTCTAGTGGCACTGAAGGGCTGGCTGTGGATGGGGGAAGACTAGTCCCCAGTCTTGCCCTTTTCATCCAAGGTCCCACCCCTTCCAGGGGACCCAGAGCCAGTTCCCCCAGGGCCTGGTGAAATTTTTCATCAGGACTGACAGAAACTAAGAAGTGCTGATATATGTTAACTACCATAGGATTTCTGCATAGCCAGCAGCCTACCTACAAAGAGGTGTGTGATCCGATGTGCAGAACAAGAGACATTCATGGAGCCAAGATATTTAGGGATACAGGGCCCCACAGACTCTATCCCCTTGCTCCAAGAAACACTACAATCTTCTGTTCTCTAAGGCATTTTCCCAGGAAAAGCAGTCCTTCCATGTTATAAGGGCTATCTGAAACGTGAAGAAACTCCAACAATTGTCAACAATGTTCAGTCATTGCATCTTTTTCTTAATAAGGCTTTAAGCGCCATCAGGCAAGGGCCATGTTTTACAGCACGTGACAATGGAAGACTGGGACCTTTGAATGCTTTGATAATGAAATAATTAGTAATATTTGGTGACAGTGATCTGTGATGGCCTACTGATCAACAAGAAGTACAACAGCAGTAGCTCTGGTTGTTGCTGCTGTACTGAATTGAGAAATAGCTTCAATTTATGGTTTAATGAAAGTTTTATAGTTTTAATTATTCAGATTTTATGAATTTTCATTAAATTAAATGAGACCACTGAGATCATGGACCACCCATGGAATTGCATGACTTTTCTGCATTTTCAGAAACCCATTCTACATCTGTATTGCAGCTGGGCTATGTGAGAAATCTGTGATAAGCCTGTCCATACAGTTCAGTCTCTCTCTCAGTCTCTCTCACACTCACTCACACACACACACACACACACACTAATGTGTAAAGGGGATGAGCGCTGAGAAACAATACAAAACCACATGCCTAATCATGCCTGAGCCAGCGATTTCTAAATCTATATTGAAATCTGTCAATTTCTGTCCAAGTGTCAAGCAGTTTTCATTTGATGCAACATGGAGATAGTTTCAAGCTGCAGACTATGATCCGGTGGTTTTGGCATGGGTTAACTACAGCTTAACTCTGTCAAAGTTTTACCATTTTTAATTAACACCCCTCCTCTCTCAAAAAGAGGATTTCTAGTAAGTTTCCATTTAGATTTATACTTGTCCCTTGATTTTTCGTCCAAGCTGTTGGAGTAGTCAGGGATCGTAATTCAAACAAGGACAAACATGCAAGTTTACAGAAAGTTTTTACCTCTCACATAGCACTTAAGTGAGAAAATCTGTTTGTTAATACTCCCAGATAGCACGACGCAGCAGGCCCAGTGGCACAGAAGCAATGGATCACGATCCAGATGTCATAATAAATTTTTGATTCATTCTAGTGGCAGGCCATTATTCTTAGTCTGGAAAGACAGTAAACTGCCATCTCTGTAGAGCACACTTGTGGCTGACTAGTCACATATCTAACTGGAAAAGAGTTCAGGCAGTATTAGCCCCTTCAATATAAGATCTTCCAAAGTGCCCCAAATGTCAATATTCCATGAACAGCATCATTTTTGTTGTCCTGTTATCTTCATAAAATATTTTAACTTTGCATCTAATATTTCATAGTGAAGCAACTGTGCTTCCCCCAAACTACATATTCCTTAGCAGGGTTGGCTAAGTGCTGAATATGTGTTACTTGTCTACATTTGAGAGCAATAATAAAAGGTAAAAAAATAAATGTGAAAATTGAAAAAGCTGTGTAGCACTGATAATTACAAGTCAAACACCTTCCTAAGAAGCATGCAGAAATAAAACACACCAAGTTACATGCATTTAAATAACACTGCATTTCTAGCAAAATCTAGCAAAAATCTTTGCAAAAATCCTCATAAGGGATCCATGTTTGCAACAAAGGTCATGGATTCCATGACATCCTGTGACCTCCATGACTTTTGCAGTGGCCAGTGCTGCTCATCCCAGAGCTTCCCAAGCAGCTGGCCCCAGGAATCATCTGAGCAGCAATGATGCAGCTGGTTCTGGGGGCCACCTAAGCAGCAGGCATAGGGGTGGCAGGAGCAGCCTCAGCTCAGTGGTGCCATGACTTTTACTAAGAAAATGCTTAAACATTAGGAAGGCTAGAAATGCAGGATATTTACCACTTCCCCAAAGACCCCTAATGACTTGAATTAAAGGAGTAACTATTAGTTAACAGCAACAGTAGGCTGTTACTAGCCATTTGACAATACACACAACACATCACATAGTGAATAGCTTATGCAAGAGTAGCAGAATTACAGACAGCATACTCAAGCATACAGATTGGACAGACTCTCACTGAAGTGTATATGATGTCTCTGACTTGTACTTGGCACATTACAAGTTTGAGTTCAAGCTTCAAGTCTGCCAGAAGTGAGCTTGTGCAATCTTTTAGTTGCTCCTGTAAAAGGGAGAAAGGTGTACACAGTATGTAGGAGATGGGGAGAAGAGTATGAAGACACATACATGCCTCAGAGGCATTCTTAAGGTGGTCAATGGCACAAGATTAATAACCACTTTACAGAAGAGGTGAGATCAGAATTCAAAATATTTTGTCTACTGTGCTCATAGCTATTCCCATAGGCCTAATAGTATTTTGCTAAAGGAAAGTGGCAGGAGTAAGATCTATTATGTCTGCATCTCACACAGAGTTGCTTCTATGTAGCTGCTTCAGATCAACTCAGAAATCAGTGGGGCCTAGATTCATGCATGACTTCTCAAGGTGCCTATTAGTCCTGCAATTCTATGATAGTACACTTGGAACATTCAGAACATTAAGTAGCAGAAAATGGCTGGACATGGGAAAATAGTAATTTTCCACAGCTTATAATTTAGCCAGTTCTAGGTAGATTTCAATGTCTCAGACCTCAGAAGATGCTTTTCCTCCTGCCAAACTTCAAGTCTCTGCTCCAAACAGAAATGTGTTAGTTTAAACAAGTCAAAACAATTTTTCAATGGAAAGATGCCCATTCCTGACTTACTTAGGGTGTGTGTGTGTGTGTGTGTGTGTGTGTGTGTGTGTGCGCGCGCGCACATGCGCTGGAATTGCCCCATATTGGACCCTGAATGGAGGAGGTAGGTGCCCCCTAGCACCAGGGTATGGAGAGTAGACTAGAGCTCTGGGCCTTTGTGTATTACCCGGCCCCTGGGCAATTGCCCATTTTGCCTCTCCCGTCAGTGAGCCTCAATACAGCCCACAGAAAACTAGATTGTAACCTGCAAAAGGCACAGAATTGGAGTTACTGAGGTGCCCAAAGTCCTCCTCAATAGCTGGTAAATGATTAGAGAGATATGCTCAGATCTTGGTGGTTATCTTAATAAATAAAATTGCACACAGTTAAAACAACTCCCAATCAATGCTCTCAAACACACTTATTTTCTCCTTCCCGAGTCCTTCCTACTTCCTGAAATAGAAGCATTTCCTCTCTGACCTCTGACAAAATTATGTTGCCTATTTTTTATACTGCATTCAATGGGAATCTTTATTTCTCATTGCTGTTTCATGAGAATTTGTCTAAGGAAGTTGAGGGGCTCTCAAATATCCCAGCACCTGACCAGGCCCTTTGAATTCCTAGGGCCCAGTAGGCATCAGAGTGCCTGTAGAGTGTTGAAGGACAGCTTACTGGATCAGAGAAATGTAAATGTATCAAGCTATAAGAGACCTTACAAAGATTTTTTCTTAAAATATTTCCCCTTTCCTTTGTGTTTACACATTTTAAAAAGTTAATAAATATCTAGTTCTTATAAGAACACTTTTCACCTTTATCTCACAGCTCTTTACGAACGAAGGCAATTATCCCCAATTTACAGACCAGATAATTGATACCTAAAGAAGCTGAGGGTATGTCTATGCTATAGAGACAATACTGACATACCTGTATCAGCATCCCAAGAACAGACACAGCCTACCAGAAGGGGGTTTACTGTAAATCTAGTAATCACTTCCTCAAACATGGTTTGTTAAGTTGACATAAGCCTTCCCCTGTAAACACAGTTACATTAATGCTGAGGGTTATGTCAGCATAGCTATATTGTGCAGGGATGGGGGGCAGGGCAGTTTCTCAACAGCCCTGACTGATCTATACCAATGTAATTTTTCAGTTTAGATTGCACCTCAATGACTATCCATTGGCTCATTGTACAGTTTTAAGAAAGACAATGTAGGACCATTTAAAACACTAACTTCTACCCCAGCACCTTCCCCAATGGCCCACTTTGCCTCTGATAAACTCTTTAAATTACTAAAGATCTTCAGTTTCTTAGCAAAACTATCCATTCAGCTTTTATCCTCTCTTCATAAATCAGTATCTTTGGCTCACTTTTTTTTCTAATTTCCAAAATCTCATATAATTTTTCAAATTCTAGGGAAGCAGTAAGTGTAAGATTTCACTACATAATATGTTTTATTAATATCCAAATACATTACATTTACAGCTTTCCCTTCATTCACTATTTCTGTAATCCTAGGGGGCAGAGGAAAACAACCACCAAGTAAGTTTGTGTGAAAGATTTTCAAAATTTTGTTTTTCACATACCAAAGCAGCGATCTGTTATATTTTAGGGAGTTAAGCAACTGTTTGTCTCTACGTCATGGCTTTTCCTCATTTAACTCATAATAATTAAAACATTAAACTTATTTATTAGCTCTAACAACATATAGCAAACTGTAGGTATGTTTTGGCATGTACTAATTTCCTAAGATAGGCCCAGATTCATAAGGGTACTTAAGCAAATGTCTATATTAAAGGACTTGAGTATTCCTACTGACAACAGTTGGATTATTCACCTTTAAGTACTGAAGTGACTCACCTTAATACATTATTATAACAAATCTTAAATGTAAACAACATTATTCATACTGATTTCAACTGTAATTACTGATAAATGAGGTTTTATATAGCATTTTTTTATTCTGAACAATCCTAAAAAGCTCTGTAGATATTGCATATAAAAACATTATCCATAAATCACTGAAATGCTGCTCTGAGGATGAATGCAATGAGCCACTTTTTGACAGCATCTCTTTACGGCACTATTATTAGGAGGAGCTGTGCAAGATACTTTCATCTGAAACTACACAGAATATTTTTAGATAGACACTTATTTTTACCCAAGTTAGATACCTTTGCAAAATTAATTGCTCACAGATATTGAAAAAAAATAATTCTGTAGACTAGGTTCCAACTCTGTAGATTATTTTCAAATGGTTGATCTAAATATGAACAGAAAACAGTTTTATTTCCCTATAACCCAAATATTCCAAGATGTGCTAGTCCATATCTGTATTCCACTGAGAAGTGTTTATAGGCAACATGTGCCTTAGAGTAAGAATGTAATACAGGCAGTCCCCAACTTACACGGATCCGACTTATGTCGGATCCGCAGTTACGAACGGGGCTCCCCCGGAGGACACGGACTGCGGGACCTCGCGGACCTGCCGCCCATGTACTCCGGGGCTTTCTCCGCGTCTCTCTGGTCTGCAGACCAGGAAGACGTGGAGCAAAGCTGTGGGGGGGGGGGGGACTGCCTCGCTGCCCGAGCCCCCCCGCGGCTTTGCAAAGCCTCGGGGAAGCCGGCAGCGGGACAGCCCAGACGCCCCGTGGCTGTCCCGCTGCTGGCGTCCTCAGAGGCTTTGCTCCCCGTCTCCCTGGCAGACCAGGGAGACTGGGAGCAAAGCCACGGAGGACCCACGTGGCATGACCGCGGTGCGTCTCGGTCCGCCGCCCGTGTCTTCCTGGTCTGCTGGGGTGGGGGGTGGGGGGCCGCAGCTAGTACGCCCCTCCCTCCCCCCAGCAGACTAGGCTTTTCTCCAGACGCCTGTGGCAGAGCAGCTGGGGCGTTGCCGGTTGGTCCCGCAGCGCCGCTCTGGGCGCTACTAGACCAACCCGGCAGCACCCGAGCTTCTCTGCCCCAGGCGTCCTGATTCAGCCGCTGCTGGTCAGTTTCAGCGGCGGCTGAATCAGGACGCCTGGGGCAGAGCAGATGGGGTGCTGCTGGGTTGGTCCAGTAGCGCCGAGGAGCGGCGCTACTGGAGCAACCCAGCAGCACCCCAGCTGCTCTGCCCCAGGCATCCCCAAGTCAGCTTCTGCTGAAACTGACCAGCGCTGACTACAGGAAGCCCGAGGCAGAGTTGCTCTGCCCCGGGCTTCCTGGAATCAGCTGCTGATCAGTTTCAGCAGCAGCTGACTTGGGGACACCTGGGGTTCTTAAGTTGATTCTGTATGTAAGTCAGAACTGGTGGTCAGTTTCAGCAGCGGCTGAATCTGGACGCCAGTTCCGACTTACATACAGATTCAACTTAAGAGCAAACCTACAGTCCCTATCTTGTACGTAACCCGGGAACTGCCTGTAGTGGAGTTGATTAATGGATTAACCAATAAGCAAAAGCTTATAGGTTGATACTATAGACTACATGCATTTTCCCCCCTTGTCAGTAAGTTTTTAGGCATGCTGGCCAGCAACCCAGCTAGGTTCTGGCTTATGCCAGGTCTGAGATCTACCCCTGCTGCAGCTCTGCATTTAAAGTGTATTAGGAGCTGGACAAGCAAGCAGCCCAGCTCAGTTCTGGCTCACACTGGATCTGAAAGCTCAGTCCTCCCCACCCCAGAGAGGGGCTGCTGCCTCTGATACAAAGACAGCAGCATGGGGCGACAGACAGCTGGTCTGCGAGCGGAGCTGGTTTTTAAACTGGCTCCCCTTGTGGACCATCTCCCACCTGGCACCCCATGCTGCTACCTCTGATACAGTGGAACGGGGCTCCTCGGGAGTGTGGCTAGAGCACACTGGCTACTGGCCCCGCCCCTGGGGACTATAGAAGAGTCGAGTAACTGATAAAAATTCATGAAGTTAATCAACTATTCAATTAACCAATATTTAACATCCCTACCTTAGAGTGGAAAATTTTGTTTCTATATCTATGCCTTTTGTCTTCTCATGTTCCAAACCAAAGGATTAAGGGGTGATGCAAACTGACCTCCTCTGCAGTTATTCTCTATGACCAATAAAGTCACAATTGGAAGTGAAAAGAAAAAAGGGCAAGTAGTAAAATATAGACAGGGACCTCACATTTTAAAGAATAAGCAATAAGAAAGAATGAGCAGGAGACCAATGTTCCAGACTGAGTTTTTATGCATGCCACTCAGACAAGATTAAAAACCCACATTGAAATGGTCTGGGCAAAACTGTAGTTGTTATCAACACCTGCCACCCCTCCTCCCACTGATAACTGCCACGTGAACTTGTACTGTGTTGAAAGTTTGCCTGAAATCTTTAGGGATAACAGTTACATCAGAATAGCAGAGATACTGGATTCTTGGTTTGAGTGTAGTGATTATTCAGCCCTGATGGAAAATCATTTCCACTAGGCTTCACAACATTGTTAGTAGACTCCCTTCTATTATTGTTGAGCATAGACTGGACATCTTGGCTATGTCTACACAGCAGCGTTATTTCAGAATAATGGACGTTATTCCAAAACAACATCATCTATGTCTACACACAAGCAGTTATTTTGACAATGTCAAAATAATGTTGAGCTGGAGGACTTCTTACTTTGACTCCTGTAACTCTCATTGTACAAGCAGTAAGAATTTTTGGAGGAAGAGTGGTTTATTTCAAAGTAAGTTCCGTGTACACATTCCCAGTGCTTTTTTTCGTGATGGTACTGCCCGGTACTCAGTACTGGCACCTCCAGATGCAGTACCAGCACCTCCAGTCAGAGCCCAACAACTTTTCCCCTGGTGTACCGGCACTTTTTTTTCCTTTTTTTAAGCAAAAAAAAGTACTGCACATTCCCAAATTCAAAAAATGCTACTTGAACTTAGCATAACTCAAGTTGCATAGCTTATTTCAAGTTTAACCCTGCTGCATAGACGTACCCCTCCTGAGCAAACAGTTATTAGGTTGATGCCCATTCAAAAACAGGCTGTTAGGTGCAGTGAATCTGGACTGGAATGCTTGATTTGACTTTGTGCGGTATCAATATGTTCTGGAAGGTGACAACTGAAAATGTTAGGAAACCAGACTTGCTTGGGTCACATGGGAGTAACCAGCATGGCCCATGTTTTAGCCAGCCAGATTTTCCTCAAGACTCCAGGTAATAAAGGGATAGGTGGGAAAGTCATACACTAATTGCCCAGCCCAGGGACCAGAAGCACATCTCCCATGAAGTCTTAACACACATTCTCCCAGAGCAGTAATTCACATACTTTTTCCTCTTGTGTGATGCTAAGAGGTTGCAGGACAAGTGGAATACTATCTACTGAGCAATGGTCCTAGGAGAAGCACCTGCCGAGATTGTCAGCCAGTGTGTTATGTACTCTCAGTACGTGCACTGCTGACAGAATTAACTGATGTCAGGTACACCAGTTCCAGAATTTTACAGGTCTTGTATAGAGGGGTGAATTTCACTTTTCCCTGCTAGTTTACATAGAATAGCATGGTGATATTGTCCCATATCACTATATTGTGGTAAGACCTCATGAGGAGAAGAAACTGTTTGGAAGCTGCCCAAACCACTCTCAGTTCAAGTTGATTAACGGGCATTGAGGATTCTTTCACTAACTCTATGCCTTGCACTGAATGTTCACCCAGGTGTCATCCTACCCAAGAGGAGAAGCATCCAGGATGAGAGACTTCTGAGGTAAGGTCAGCGTGAACAGAACTCTATTGGTCCTTGTTCTCTCACCATGCTGGGGAGTCACTCATTTCTTGAAAGAGGGAGATTAGTTTATTTATACAGGCTGGAATACTTCTAGGGGCTAGCACTCAAAAGAAGAATTATTTTATTGCTTATTTACTCATATAAATGTTTTAGATTCTTTTTTTGATCTCATTTGGGTACTCCTGCAAAGAAGCTACATAGTAAACAGCACATCTTTCTTTTTTTAAAAAAAATCTATGAGTTATAAATACTCCATAATAGAGCTTTACCTATTTCATGACCCACTCAAGAAATAAATAGTGCCCAATTTCTTTTGCACAGGAAATTATTCAAAATAGAAGGAACTGTTGGGAACTAAAAAGTTAAATAAGCCAGGCTATGTCAGGTACATTACCATTACATATGGCAGTCTTCACTTTGATAGGGCATGCAGTGCAAAGCAAGCCTTTTGCTTGATGTTTATTTTAGTTCCAAATTGATGGTAGTGCTTTCCTGCATTTTTCATCTCTATCCCGGTTCACTCATTTCTTTTCTGTTTATTAACTTGAGGATTGCCTAGAAACCCTATTCTGATATACATCTAAGAATTTTTGATTTTTATTACCTAGTATTTGTTTTACATTTCAAATATGAGAAACATTTTGAATGGAAAGTGAACAGAGGCTGATCAGTTACTCACAGTCTCTCCAGGGATCTCAGTCCAAAGAAAGAGCCATTCTTTAACCACAAGATCTTGTTGTTACTCAGAATTCTGCAAGAAGTCATAAAAGAATCTGGTTAATGGATCATGATAATTCCACTGATTAAGAACATGTAATTACAGTAAATGATGTCACTAAAATCACTAATCACAAAATTCTCTGTTTCATAGGCATTTTCCTTTATAGCAGTAGATAATATAAACTGTCATTTTCACAAGTATAGAGTTACATTTTTAACATTCTCCCATTTAACAAACAAGTCAACAAGTGCAGCATGGTTCAGCACAAAAGCTATAAAATTAATAGACATATACACAGCACTCATTTGAAGAACAGCTGAAGAATGCTAATTGTTATGCTTGGATAAATCAACAAGCTGGGAGTGTTTTTGAGGGTAAGGAGAAAAGTTGGAGTATATGAAGAAACCTCTTCCTACAGGCCACCAGACAATAGTGGAATTACTTGGGATCTGCTACTACAGTGATGAATCCTTCCCCCATCTCCCCATTATCAATGACTGGTGTATGTCAGTTATATATCCAATTGGCCTTAACACACTGAACTGATGCTAGAGGAAAGCACCTCTCCACGCAGTTCTGGGTTTTGCAGGAGATTACCTACCTACCTACCCACCTACCCACCCACCCACACCCCCCACCTAAAACCATTTCCCCTTCCTGATCCCTGCATAGTAGAGCTCTAGTAATTCAGCTAAAAAGTTTCATATTTGGCCTTACATGTCACCCTAATGCTTATTAAAAATGTTAGTGGTCCCATAATAATGTATTAACATTTTAATATGTACTAGTTTCCCAGTGATTTAATGTATTCTGCAACAGTGTTTCAAAACAGCAGATAAACAGCAATTTATAAAGGTAAGGCAACATGGGTACAGGTTCCCACTGAAAACTCTTTTTCTAAAAATCTAAGACCATGTGAACATAATTCCAGTTTGTTCTGGAAGGTCAGAAAGTTATTTTCAGCGATTAATTAGTGACTGAATAACAGCACAGAGTCATGTCGAGAAGCTTTTTTTAATCCATTTGAATAAATACAACCTTCAATTATTTGGAACCTGTTGCTCAGATCCTTAACACAATTCATTTTTTAGTTTTTGGAAAATAAAAATGAAAACATACACACTTCATTTAAATCATCAGGTGGAGGTGGGAATGAGAGGTTCAGTATGCAGGCTGCCCAAGGGAGAGAGAACTACCCTAGCCCTTCCTCACTGCAGCAGCTTGGGCCCAGGTGAGAAGTGCCTCTCCAAGGCCATTGCTGCTCCAGCAGACACATAAGGTGGCTTATTATGTGGAAGCTGTATACCAAATTTGGTGGTTTTAGCTCTTACTATGTAGGAGAAGTTCTTGGACAAACAGACAGATGGACACAAAGACAGAAACTCTCTCAAACATATCGTTGATTTTAAATATTTAAAAACAGGTTTTTGCCGTGTTCCAGTTAGGGAGGCTGGAACCATTTTTATAGTGGAGGTGCTGAAAGCTCTTGAACCCAACTGGAAACCCTGTATGTAATGGAAAACATTTCAAGCCAAGGGGTGCTCAAGCACTTCTGAAACCCTTAGTTCCAGCACCTATGGTTATAGCCAGATAGACAGGCTGTGTCTACATTGGCACCCCTTTCCAGAAAAGGGATGCTAATGTAGCACATTGGAATAGGCAAATCCGCGGGGGATTTAAATATCCCCCGCAGCTTTTTCCTATTCCAACGTGCTACATTAGCATCCCTTTTCCGGAAGGGATGCCAGTGTAGACGTAGCCACAAGGTTGGTGAGGTACTATCCATGAGTAAGCACTACATGTTTCATTTTAAAAATCTGCGAGTTAAAAATATGATGTAATAGAGCTTTATCAATTTCAAGACCTATTCAAGATAACTGCTGCCCACTTTTTTGCATGAGAGACTATTCAAAATGAAAGAGGTTTTGAGAACTGAAGAGTTAAACAAGCCAGCCTATATATCAGTGACAACAAAAATCCAACAGGATGAAAAAGAGCTCTATGTGATCTCCGAAATATTTTTCTCTTTCACTAACTGAAGTTGGTCTACTAAAAACATTTTACTTCATTCATTCTGTCTTTTTAGAAGCAGGACATATACTGTAGAACTGATGATAGTTTGCTCCAATACACATAATTTCCCTTTTAGTAATTTAATAAGTATATTGTTTACAATTACGCTAAAAAGTAAAACCAAGAGGAAATTCACAAATCTTGCATTTCCTTAAGTAGCAGACCAAAAACCCTTCCACATTTATCAGAGAACAAGTTTTTCTTTCACATAGCATGCTATTTTAAACTTATCTAATGATAATTTATCTCTCTCAAGTATTTCCTATCATAATTGAAATATAACGAATGTTTATTTTGATAGCTCATAGGTCTTGCCAGAAAAGACTGCTGCTGGAGGTATGGATGTCTTACAGCCATAGTAGGAAAACTCTCCCAGTTACAGAATGCTTGATTCTCTAAAGTTGTGCTTTAGCCAGACAACTAGTATTGCTTTGATTGAAAAGCAGATATACATCTTCCAGGGATAGAAGCTTGGTACAATGACTTGTCTGAGCTGGCAGTTAAAAAGGAAGGGGTAAAATTTGGAGAAAACAGACCCCAAATGAATTTCAAAATATTTCATCTGACTTAAAAATGTATTGATTGATGCCTAATGGATAGAAACAGATGTCACTCTCCTTTCCCCTCCTTACTCCACTTTCTTTTCTTTTCCTTTCCTTGCCCCCACCCTTTGCCTTATTTTTTATTTTTAAGAGGGGAGAAATCAAAATATTAATATAAAATATTTATATGGTGAGCCCCAGCATGTGTTTGATAGATGTAATCTCTCAACTATTCAAGGTCCAAATATGAAACACAATGTGTGACAAACTCCCAAAATGAGGGACACAAAAATAATTATCCACGCAGGAAAACTGAATATGTTGTAAAGTCTCAGAGAGGTAGCTATGTTAGTCTGTAACTTTAAAAACAAGCAGTCCTGTGGCACCTGTGGAATTCATTCCTGCAGTGTAAATAATTCTTGAGGAGTTTCATGATTGTTTTACACTAATGTAAATAATTCTTCAGAAATAAAAATGAGGGGGACACCAGATGTGACCAATGTATAATTTTAGGACTATATTGAGTGACATCTAAAAAGTATATCAGAAGTAAATATCAGTGCAGTGCACCTGATTTAAATAGATCCCATATGCAAAAACCTAGTTTAAAAGGAATTAAGGCAGATTCAAAGAGACACTTGCCTCCCACAAACTCAAACCCTTAAAAACAAGGAAGCATTACGATATGCAATAATTCTCATTTGTATTCTTACATCCTCAGAGAATTCCACTTACAGTGACTCTACATCTTCACAAGATCTCCATCAGATAAGAAAACTTACTACGCATAACACATTAACTCTCTTCCACAGTATATTACAACATCTTAAACATAACATAAGCAACATTAGCATATAACCATCACAGATTAAGAATGTGCTGTCATGTGATGGTAGGATAAATAAGATCATAATTACAGGCAGTCCCCGGGTTACATGGATCTGACTTACATCAGATCCCTACTTACAAACGGGGTGAGGCAACCCCGCACTAGCTGCTTCCCCCAGTAGACCAGGGAGACGCGAAGCTAGCGCCCCTCCCCCAGCAGACCAGGGAGACGCGGAGCGGCTTTTCTCAGCAGACACCTCAGCTTGAGAATAAAGGACTGAGGGAAGTGAGGTGTGGGAGAATAAAACTGAGCTCTGGAGAAATGTTTGGCTAGAGTTTCCCCTACAATATGTACCAGTTCCGACTTACATACAAATTCAACTTAAGAACAAACCTACAGTCGCTATCTTGTATGTAACCCGGGGACTGCCTGTAATGTCAAGGCCAAAACAGGGCTAGTGTTTATTCTGATTTTATTTTATAATCTCCTGGACATTGAAGGCAACCATATTTGACGTAAATTGAGTATTTTAAAAATTGAACATTTGGTGTACATACTGTAGAATTTTGGTGCTCTTTGGTTTTGCTGGGTTTGGGTAGCTGTTTTTTAAGTCTTTCCTTCCCATTCATTGATCTGAGACTAGGCAGAGTTTGAATGAGTCTAGGGAAAATGAAGCCCCAAAGTTAAGATTGTCTTGACTTTGGAGGCTCAGAATATTAAATTCCACTTTGTACTATATATTGTCATTTGGCTATATATTGTGTTATGAAGAGATAACATTTTGAGGTACATTGTAATGGCAGGGAGTATAAATATGACACTTGGATTGTTCAGTATAAACCAGATTTATAAAGATCTGTGTGTGTACTTTAGCATTCCAACCGCATGGTCTTCAGATATTTGCCATAATATACATATACACACACACACACAAACACACACACACACACAGTATATATATTCCAGTTTTCTAATAATTATACAACTGGAAATAAGGTCAGTAATTAACTGTGGTAGCTCCATTTTTCAATATAATGTGTTTCATGCTATCCACCATCTGAATTTGTTTCTGTTTGGCCCTAATAATGTCAATACAATCCAATATTAAATTACCAACATAAAGCAGTCTTCTTGGTTTGGGTGCATAATGAAGAAAAATAACTTCATGATGCTAACAAACATGGTTTGTTTAAGTACAACATTGAACAACATAGTCACATACAGTGACTATATGCCTGTTTTATACAGATTATTTTGATCTTCATAATTCTCATTTTTAAAAGACCATTCGTGCAATCAGTGCAATTCCCCCGCATAGTGACTGGGTTTCCAACAGTTACCTTTTCTTTACTGAATCATCTGAAACCATGTCAGCTACCAAAAAGGTTTTATAAACATGATTATGTAACAACAGTAAATACTTGCTTAGTTAGATATTAGCTAAAATATGCAATTCAAGCCAAAGATGGCACCTTGCTGGGTGAAATATTAATGAGTCATAGTTTCAGAAAACTTCAACATCCAGACAGGGAAGATGAAAATGTTGCCCTCACAACCAAAGACAGTCACTTAGACTGTATTCTGTTAACAGCATGAACTTCAGCACTGGCAAAATTTAAACTATATGATGTTGTAGTATAGAATATTGTTGGATATTACAAACTAAAAGTTTAATTCAGTCTTCCTTCCTTAGCATACTCACTGTGGGGAAAGAGTCATGGCCATATTGTTGAGTTATCTTGATATGGAAAAGGTCATTCAAATGCAAAAGATTAAACAATAAGCCCCTCCATGTAACAGAAGTCTGGCCTGAGGTCTGTACTGGAAGTTCAATTTATTCTGAAAACCTTAGCACATTCTTTTCTTTACCAAGGCATCTGAAAAAAGGTGAGGTACCACAAGTAAGCAGAAAAATGCTATTCATTCTATGTTCTCCATACCCCCTTTTTGATTTTTAATTGAATAGGATCACTTGCTTCTAGCCAAAGGCAGTATTTCATTTGTAATTACAGGTCCGTATTCAGGAATTTCGGGGGGAAGGGTGGTTTTTTTGGTAAATGTGAACCACAAAGGTGTGAATGCATTCCCCATGGTCCTCCAAGTACTGTAAGAGGGGAAATCAGCCCCAGCCTTCCTCTGACTCACCAGCGCATGGGGGAGGGAGGCTTGGGCAGCAAGCCGCTCCTGCCTTCTCCTGTCCGGCGAGATCATGCTTACTTCGCACCCACCCCCTGCATACGGGCCTGACTGAAATACAAATTCTAGAAGTGATGTGGAAGAGTAAAAATACAAAGAAGCACCGTTTTAATATTGTTATCTACTGGATTTTTATTTTCATGCCTGAAGTTACTTAATTACAACTGGAGGTTCTAATACTCTGTGTTTTTATAACATCAGAAAATGATCCACTTGTGATTATTTTCATAAGAGAATATTAACATTAACATTAATCTTGAGGGATTTTTATTCTTATAATTCACTGCAGAACACTACATGTTAAACATTTCACACCTACTATCCAGTGTTCTCGGCATTTTCACTTGTCTTATTTTTTCAGATGTGTTAGCTGATTTCAGTGATAAAACACATATTGCTAAAACAGCTGCCTACTTGCTATGTTTAAGTAATTATCAGTTTCCAGCTGTGTTCTAGGAGCCTCATATTTTAATTTTTTAATTCAAATGAGGCTAGCATTTAGAACAAGAGTGGGAAATCTATTGTCTGTGGGCTGGATCCAGTCAATATTTTGCCTTGATTTGGCCCACTTGAGGCTCACTTCCCCCACTCTCGCATACACAGCAGCAGAAGCCAATGTGCACTTTAGCCATGCAGGGTGTGCCATGGCTGAAGCACTAATGCTGACTCCCTGCTATGGAGGGAAAAGCCCTGAACCTTGGAAGCCTTATCAAGGCAAGCCACAGGTCGCTCTGCCTGTCAGGGGGAAGAAGCACTCTACATGCTATAAGGAAGAATCTTTACCAGGCACTGCTTCCTGTCACTCCCACCCCACTCCTGAACCCTACCTCCTGCCTAGATCCTGTACCCTTCCCCATCCTACTCCCCAGCAGCCCCCTCGCCACACACAGAACCCCACATTTTGTGCCCATCATAGATCTTATAGGGCTCCACAAAATCTACTAGCCCCATTCCTCAAGAAATTAATCCAGCCCTGGAGTAAGCCCTGAGCCTTTGTACCTGATCCTCTCCCCATTCAGGGAGGTTGAGGGGAGTGAGATGAAGGTCTTTTTTTTTCCTTCTGCTGAGCTGGGGGCCAGGTCAGTGAGGTTGCTTTTTTTTTTTTTTGCTTCTCCCTTGTGTGTGGCCCCCAACTGATATTTTCTGTGGGTCAATGCTCCCAACCCAAAAAAAAGATTCCCCATCCCTGATTTAGAAGATAAACCATTTATTTCTTCAAGTGCCTCTGCCAAGAGAGTTTGAGTTTACGTGTTTTATTTTTTCTAAATAATTTCTTGGCAAATATTCTGTCACCTTGCCTGCAGTTCTCCTCTACCTCAAAAAAACATACTTTCCAGCTTTCCAACTTGTTTTCTAAAAGTTATCTGTATTCATGTGTACTGATCCAGCATTCGTGGGTCAATGGCAGACACGTAACTAGTGGGCTGAAACACTAAATCAATCAGATATTTCAGTTCTAAGAATTCTAGGCCTACATATCTCGCCTGTATTATCCTGACAAAGATTTCACCAGAGTTAGGAAGAGGTGATGTTATTATGGGAACTCATACTAAATAAATTAGTATAAAAACACCTCTAAGTCTTAAAGGTCAAAATATAAAGAGCAGCTGTAGCACTCATAAGGAAATGACAGGGTTATATTTACCTGCACTGTATCCCTTTAATGACTGGAAGTCTAATGAGGAGGCTAAAGGAGACAGCTCTGGGGAGCAGCATGTGGTTACAAGAGAAAAGGTTTTTGGTGCATGCTCTGGACTGACTCAGCAGGAGTAGGACTGTGCAAGTTTTCTGAATACTAAGTTCAAAAAACCTCTAGTTTTAAATCAGTTCTTGGTCTGGGAGTGTAAGAGCCTAAACATTAATCAAAAACTAGTAGTAGGTTAAAGAAAAGAAGTCAGTGACAAGATCATGAAGAGTCTTTCATATTGATATATCTTGAGATAATGAAATTTTATTTGCGATAAAGGTTTAGTATCTGCACAGGTTGTGTGCTACAGAAGTGCTGATAATTTTTCTGGTAGTCCTTTACTTAGCGACAACTGTTCTCAGCACTCTGACAGAACAATTCCTGTTGAGGCAAAGGTGTTAGACTGGTAGGATTTGGCCAAGGAAGAGGGAAAAATCAGACTGTATCTTTCCATCTCTTTAAACTGAACATCTGACTAAAAAAAATAGCAGCTACAGAATGAGTGAAATAACTGACACTTGGGAAACATGTACAGTACTTTCAAAGAAACAATTCATTCCAGTAAAATATGTATCAATGTATGTCCAATAAGCCCAGCCATTTGATGGCTTCATGATAAGACAAGTGGATAGAGAGCCAGCAGCCAACCATAAAAATAATTCAGTGGGCACTTATCAAGGATATACTAAGAAGTCTGAGGTTAACAGCAGCTGCATCACACATCAGTAGAAAAAACCTTTTTTAAAGAGACTGGCCAAACAGCTACCCTGTCCAAAATCATTTAGGAGATTACCACATGCACCCTAGTAGATCAAACTGTGATGGACAAGGAGTTGAGTCAGTGATGGAAGAGTGCTTAACAACTGTTGTCACTGACCACTTATAGTGTCAAGCAGATTCTTCTGTCATGTCCTGTGGTGCCATAAATGACCATAATAGCTGTCTAGAAAACAGGCCAGCTAGGCAGTGGTTAAAAAGATCTGCAAACAAAGACAGGTTTCTATTCTCACACTTCTTTGCCACTATCAAGACAGAGGCCTTCTCGCAGCGTATATGGAGCAATGTTATGTTACTGAATGACAACAGCCACTGAATTGCCCATTGGTAACAATATTCATAACTTTGGTAAGATTTACATTGACAAGCCTTGTGTGCAGTGAAGAAGCACAGTACTCTGGAATAACGTGTATGTTCCAAGATCCTCAAGTTGAACCAGCCAATTTTCTGAGCAAGTTGTTCCAACTGCTGACATTGGCTGCCATCTTCCGGAAGTGGCTGCAGTATGTTAATGATATAACCAATGTCACACTGAGGCAAATCAGGTTTGGATAACCCTGAAGGTGTTGGCCCTTGATGAAAACATTTAACTTGTGGCTCGTGCTTGCATTATGCAGATACATTTACACTAGAGCCCCAGATCGAAGAGCCCATTATTAAATATTTGTTCCCTAGGGAATGTAATCAAAACACTCTCACCCTTCTCTTTGTTAAGCTAAATAGATTGAGTTTATCACTATCAGGAAAGTTTTCTGATCCTATAAAAATTCTCACAACTCTTTTCTGAATCTTCTCCTATTTATCATTAACATATGTTTTGAATTGTAGGCACCAGCACTGGACACAGTACTCTAGCAGTAGCCACAGCAGTGCCAAAGAGAGAGCGCTAAAAATCTCTAACACCTTCTCCGGAGTCCCCTGTTTATGCATCCAAGAATCACATGATCTCTTTTGGCACAGCATCATTCTAGAGCTTATGCTCAACTGATTATCCACTACGACCTTCAAATGGTTTTCTGAGTCACTGCTTCCTAAGAAGGGGCCTAGTTGCATATGTTACCAACCAATCCAGATCATTCCGAATCAGTGACCTGTCTTCTATTATTTACCACTCACAACTGTCTCATCTACAAACTTTGTGATTATGATTTTATATTTCCTTCTAGATCATTGATAAAAATGTTCAATAGCATCCGGCAGGGATGGGGAACTTTTTTCCATCAGGGCCATTGACTCACAGGAAAAAAAAAAAATCAGTCATGGACCACACATAGCCCTTTGGAGGGAAGCTCAGGGCTTCTCCTAGGTTCCATGGTGGGCCAGAGATGAGGTTTGGGTACAAGAGGGGGCTCTGGGCTGGGATGCAGATGCCATCTGGGGAGTCTTAGAGCTTCTCTCTCTTGGTAGGCTGCTGTAATAGAGAAATTAATTGACACACACTTGATTTTGTATTCCTTAAGCTTGGTTGCCTGGGATTCAAGATATCCATAGTGGAGAGTTCTTAAGTCTGTTGATTTTCAGGCATGGTATAGGGTCTCTTTGATGCTCATTTCTTAGGGGGTCACATGGGTTTGTTGATTGGATTATGGGAGAGATTGGGACATTTTATATTTTTATAGAGTAATTTAAAAACAAATTATAAATATACCCAAAGAAACTTGTATTGGGCTCATTTTATTCCTTGATCAATTCCCCCTTGAAATTTGTGTCTTGTGGAATTACATTGTATTGTCCTTTTTCTTTCCAGCTCTTCATAGTTTCACAAAAGTTGTAATGTGAAAGTGAGGAAAGTAAGAGTGAGCTTGATTCATTCTGGTGGAAAAAAACAAAAAGAATATAACCTACTTTGGGAATGATTGAATGAGCAAAAGGGGCTAGGAAGTAGAACTGTCAAATATGGCATTCATTACCTGTTTGAGTCACTGATAACTCAGAAGAAAATAATCACCAATGGCTATAGGTCAATGTCTTAATAGATAAAGCACATCATGGGGTATTAATTGGTGTCTGATTCAAGCCACCAAATTGGAAATTGTCATTGATAAAATATAGAGGAAAATAGCTGCATGAACACAGGGGACTTCAGTTTGAGCTATGCATTCTAGAAATCTCATACTGTCAATTCTAAAACATCCTCGGAAGCTCTAAACTTTATAGATGACAGTTTCCTCCTTCAAAAGGTATTGCTCAATATGGGGTAATTCTTTATTAAACTTTGTCTTAACAGACAAAGAGGAACTGATCACAGAACAAACTGATGATAGCTTAGATACAAGTGATCATGGCATGATTATATTTATAATATGCAAACAGAATGAAGTCCAGATCAGTAATATATATGTAAATGGAGCTTTAACAGGGCCAATTTCATAAATCCAAAAGCAATTATGAGCTAAATTAGCTAAAAGGAAGAATTTAATCAGAAAAATGTGGATGGTAATTGAGAATTAAAAAATATCTTACTAGTTGCCCCTGAAATCCACGAATAAGGAAACAGGCCATACTAGTTAAAAAATCAACCCTGGTTTAGAAGGGAGGTGAAGGCACTGATAAAAATAATACATAACAATTGAAAGAAAGAGGAAGTTGATAGCAATCATTGTGAATCAAAAGACAGGAATTGTAGAAAATTGGCAAAGGAAATAACAGAAATCTGTGGCCAGCAGAGTCAAGGATATCTGTTAGGAACAAAAAGACTCTTGACCATGGAATTTGTCCATTGCTAGGTGGAAATGGTAGAATTATCAATAATAATGCAGAAAAGACAGATTGTCTTCATTAAATATTCTGTATTTGGGAGAAAACAAATTATATAGTTTCATCGGTTTCCATTCCACTAGTATCTCTGGAAAAGATACTCAATTGAAGTGAGAGGTTTGAAAATCTGCAAGTCCAAATAACATTTATCCAGGAGTTTTTTTAAGAGAGATGCTTAAGGAGCTCTCTAGACCATTGATTTTTCAATAAATCCTGGAGCACTGGGGAAGTTCCAGAAGACTGGAATTTTGCTAATGTTGTAGTAAATTTTAAAGGAGTAAATAGACTGACTTGTGTAATTATAGGCCCGACAGGATAATGGAGTGGCTTAATTGATAAAGAATTAAAGGAGGGTTATATAATTTTAATCAACATGGGTTTATGGAAAATAGATCCTGTCAAAATAACTTGATATTTGTTTGTTTCTGGTGAGATTACAAATGTATTTGGAAAAGGTGGTAGTGTTGCCATAACATACTCATATAGAAGAAGTTTAAGGCATTTGACTTGGTATCATATGACATCTTGATTGAAAAACTATACTGATATACAATAAAACAGTGTACACTAAATCTCACAATGCAATTGTAATGGTAAATTGTTATTAAGAAAATGTGTTTCTAATGGGGCTCATCATCAGGGATGGGCTCATGCCCTTGTGCCAGGGTGGGGACCTATGGCCCATGGATCAAATCTGGCCCTCTGCTTCATTTAATCGGGCCCGTGGCAAGACTCTAGCTGGTCTCTCTGTCTTGGGGCTGGACATGCTTCCAGGAGCAGCGCAGAGTCAGGGCAGGTAGGTAGTCTGCCTTGGCTCCAATGTACCCCTGACCAGAAGCCAACTGAGGTAAGCATTGCCAAAACAGACCCTGCACCCCACACCTCTTTCTACACCCCAGTTCCCTGACACAGCACTGAGCTGCATCCTACAGTCTGAGCTCCGCCCACACCTCAGTCTCCTGCCGCAGCCCTGAGCCCACTCCCATACTCCAAAGCTCTTGGTCCCAGCCCACAGCCCCTTCCTGCACCTCAAACTCCTAATCACCAGCCCCAACTCGCAGAGCTTCTCTCTCTTGATAAAGGTCTCCATCTTCAAATGCTGCTGGAATCTAATAGGAAGTCAGCTCTGTCACTAAACAATGAGTGTCACAAGCATTTCTTCTGTTAACATGTATTGATGTTGTACATGGATAGAATGTAGCAAGCCCACTTGACATTGCATATTTCTGTAGGCTCATTGCTTAGGTTACAATTGGAGAGGCCATTTCAAATCATGTGCATGGCAAATTAACAAAACTATTTCAATTCCAGGATAGAGTGATATCCTCATCTTTTATTAGAATAAATTCTAATAAATTTATTTAAAGAATAAAATTGTGAAGCATGTAGAAGAACATAAATTGTTGGAAAAAAGTCAACATGGTTTCTGTAAAGGGCAATCATGTCTTATTAATCTATTAGAGTTCTTTGAAGGAGTTAAACATTCGGACAAGGGGGATCCAGTAGATATACTTAGATTTTCAGAAAGCCTTTGTCAAGGTCCTTCACCAAAGGCTCTTGTGTAAATTACATGGCCATGGGATAAAAGGGAAGGTCCTTTCTTGGATTGAGAACTGGTTAAAAGACAGGAAACAAAGGGTAGGAATAAATGGTAAATTTTCAGAATGGAGAAGGGTAACTAATGGTGTTCCCCAAGGGTCAGTCCTGGGACCAATCCTTTTCAATTTATTCATAAATGATCTGGAGAAAGGGGTAAGCAGTGAGGTAGTAAAGTTTGTAGATGATACCAAACTATTTAGGATAGTCAAGAGAGAAGCAGACTATGAGGGACTCCAGGAAGATCTCACCAAACTGAGTGATTGGGCAACAAAATGGCAAATGAAATTTAATGTGGATAAGTGTAAAGTAATGCACATCGGGGAAAAATAACCCCAATTATACGTATGATGGGAGCTAATTTGGCTATGACAAATCAGGAAAGAGATCTTGGCGTTATCGTGGACAGTTCTCTGAAAACTTCCACACAGTGTGCAGCGGCCGTCAAAAAGGCGAATAGGATGCTAGGAATTATTAAGAAAGGGATAGAAAATAAGACCCAGAATATCTTACTGCCCCTGTATAAAACTATGGTATGCCCACATCTTGAATACTGTGTACAGATGTGGTCTCCTCGCCTCAAAAAAGATATTTTGGCCTTGGAAAGGGTTCAGAAAGGGGCAACTAAAATGATTAGGGTTTTGGAACGGGTCCCACATGAGGAGAGGTTAAAGCAACTGGGACTTTTCAGTTTAGAAAAGAGGAGACTGAGGGGGGATATGATAGAGATATATAAAATCATGAGTGGTGTGAAGAGGGCAGATAAAGAAAAGTTATTTATTAGTTCCCTAAATTGAAGAACTAGAGGACACCAAATGAAATTAATGGGTAGCAGGTTTAAAACCAATAAAAGAAAGTTCTTCTTCAAGAAGAAGTGTAGTCAACCTGTGGAACTCCTTGTCAGAGGAGGCTGTGAAGGACAAGACTATAATAGAGTTTAAAGAGAAGCTAGATAATTTCATGGAGGTTAGGTCCATAAAAGGCTATTAGCCAGGGGACAAAATGGTGTCCTTGGCCTCTGTTTGTCAGAGGCTGGAGAGGGATGGCAGGAGACAAATTGCTTGATCATTGTCTTTGGTCCCCCCTCTCTGGGGCACCTGGCACTGGCCACTGTCGGCAGACAGGATACTGGGCTAGATGGACCTTTGGTCTGACCCAGTACAGCTGTTCTTATGTTATATAAGAAAATCACGGCAATATGCTTGCCATGATTGTCAATGAATCTTTAGGTAGACTAATAATGGACCAGATAGCTCATGTTCAAGATTGTTTTTTAATCTTTTCATTGAAATTGCAGAGACAGAGACAGGACAGTTAGTCAGAGGGGAGGGAGGGTGACATCAAGCACCTCATAAAACAGGAGTTGGAAAAAATGTGGGTAAAAATGTGGGAAGTGAGAATGATACTTTTTACTGAATTAGCATAAAGTGGGATGGGGGCATTTACATTGTGATGCTGTGGTTTAAAATGACAAACTATTTAAGATGTATAGTGTTTCTTTCAAGTAAGCAACATATTGTTTGTCCTCACAATATGCATAATTCATTTGACAGTTGTAGTATAAAAACAACTTACTACAGTGCCTCTAACACAAAATAGCAGGGAGTAAAAAAGCTACTGCCATCGTGGGTTACATATGCAGAGATAAACATCATGGGACGAGGACAAGAATAGTCCCATTGTTTAAGATGCTAACAATTTCCAAGTCCTCACTAGCCCTCACTTCCCACCTTCAGTTCCTCCAAATTCTTTTACCAAAGTCCCATCTCTTGACAAATGTGTTTCACTAGCAGTATGGTCTAACAAAAACATTCAAAAGGCATAAATCGGACACAAGATTGGTTTAAAATAGGGTGGGAGTATTAATTGTACATTTTTATTTGCCTTCTGTTTGAATCTTCTGGGTGCCTATAGTTCAAGTTTTCAAGCTTTTTTCCCATAGCCACAAAAGCTAGAAACTTTTTTTTAAAGTAGTAAAACACCTGAAATCCTCATCTAATCCCATGACTCCAGGTGCTCAGGCTTTCATTTAACACCAAATAGCTTGTGACTCGTACTAAAATTGTGAGAACTGGCAACACCACACTAGGGAAAATTATGCAACTTGAAATCTCCTTGCTCAGCCTGGTTCTCCTCTTTCCCTTTTTGAGAGCTATGGGAAGCAAGACTATGAACTTCCTGATTGCTGAAGGGCTAAAGGTAGAATATTTGTAGAAGATTGGCACAACACGTGTTTCCATAGCTCTGTGCATGCTCCTATGCTGTGCATTAGGCTGGGGAGTGTAGAAAGGCCTTAAAAAGCTCCTGAAAGGATAGCTTCTTCTCAAGAGGAAGAAGGATCATGTCAGGGACAGAAGCATTGCTTCCTGTTGCTTTACTCTTTTTCCTGCAATAGCCCTCTGCAGCTCTGTCCCTTAAGCTATTTTTCTGATGCTCTCCTGTTACCCAGGGAGAAGCCATGAGTGAACATCACCTGTCCAGTTCACAGCATTTTCTTAAATGTGGAATGGTGTAGTCAGGAGAACAAAGGCCATCTGAAAAAGACCCTTTCAACCACATTTCCATCTCAGACCCAAAAACTAATCTTGGAGCTAATCTAGATCTGATCACCATTGCCTTAATCCTCTCTAATTCATGTTATACTGACTAGAGAGAGAGAGAATATAGCTTTTTCTGAATAACCTTGTCACAGCAGGGTAAGGTATGGATAATCCAGTACTCAATTTAAATAATTCCTTCTTGAGATAGCTAAATTTCAAGTACGCAAGAGGTGGCATTGTTCCAAATTTAGAACACTTATCTACACTTAAGATTCAATTCACTATTCTATCACAGACTTCCCAGGTCATACCAGAGAATAAAATCCCTAGAGGTTTTTAAGTCTCAACCTGACAAAGCCCTGGCTGGGATGATTTAGTTGAGGTTGGTCCTGATTTGGGAAAGGGGCTGGACTCAATGACCTCCTGAGGTCTCTTCCAGCCCTATGATTCTATGAAGTCATTTAGCCTCTTTGTTCACCATTCATAAATTGGGGATAATAGCACTCCCCTACCTCACAGGGTATTGTGAGGATAAATACATAAAAAATTGTGAGATGATCAGACACTACAATGATAGGAATCATAAATATGTAAAATAGATTTAAATTATTTCAGATTAACTTTTTCCAAGATAAACTGCCTTGCATCCACATACAGAACATTCTCTCTCTCCTCCCTGATACTGAATTATCTAATCTGGAATTAATTATTCTATGTTGGAACTGAGTTTACAGATATTCAGGATGATTTTTTCTAGAGGAAAGTGTGGACACAACCCTATTTTTAATCAACTGTTTTGTCTCTGGCAGTCTTCCCACTGCTACCCCACACTCTTCTTTGCTGCACACAAGGGCTGGCCTGTCTGTTTACTTGTGAGCCCTCAGTTCCCTGAGGTCATCTTGACCAGTTACCTACTCGTTTAAATGTCCCCCTTCTGCAATTCTAACTCATAGCATGTTCACATAACCAAAGTAACAAAATGATTATATAGCCACCACATACAGCAGCTATGCTCTATGATTTATATAGTCCCTTGCTGAGGTCCTGGATTTTCCCTTTTGGGCAGAGCAGACAGTCCTGTTTTATCTATCAGTGGCCATCAGAATGCCAAGATACATCTACGGGTAACCAAGCCAAAAGGAGGAGAGTGGACACCCCCAGGGCACAAACCAGTGTGGTAACAAAGGAAAGGCTCTCCAGCATTAGAAAGACATCAGGGAGAAAATCTGGTAGAGCTCCCATAGACTGTACCTACCATTGAGATCTGGAGTACATTTGTGAAGGAGACTGCCACTTAACCCCAGCATTTTGTAGACATCACCAAGAGCATCCTGAACATAGCCCTAAGGAGGAGATTGTTGTGGCCAGCCTGGATCTCTTTGACTCACAAAACCCTGACATAGACAGTATCAGAGAGCCCAAGGCAAAAACTCAACCTGACAGTGCTCGGGAGGAGAGTATGACCCTGGTACAATACAACTATAGAAGGGATTTAAATAGTTTTCTTCCAGATAACATCAGGGTGCTGCCCTAGCAGGCTGATGTGAGTGAGGAACCTCTCTAAGGCTATGTCTACACTACCAGGTTATTTCAAAATATGTTATTTTGAAATAACTCCCAAAGTAACTATTTTAAAATAAACTTATTCTTCTTCACATTCAGGAGTTATTTCGAAATGACAAGCCCATTATTTCAAGATAACAGGCTTGGTAGTATGGACATGCACCTTATTATTTCAAAATAAGGGGAGTTATTTCAAAATAACTCCTCAGTGCAGACATGCCCTAAGTAATTAACGAGGCCTTGTAGTACAACAGCCAATGCATGTGCAGCTGCTAGTTTGTATTCATGACCACCAGGAACACAGCACTCCATGCTGTTTACTCCAGTCTGCTGTCATTGGTTTCAAAATGGCACTGGCTTCCAAATCAAATGAATTATGGACGCAAAAAGAGGAATCTTTTAAGGATTAACTATAACTTTTAAATTATTTTGAATTATACACGTGTTTGCAGAAGGATCATTTGGTGTAAAAGACAGTCAAAACTGATACTTAGTGGAAAATAAAACTCTAGAGTTAAAACCTAGACACAGTATTTTCTTTAGTACAAAAGTATATTGTTCTCTCACGTCCTTACTGAATGCTTTTCCCCAACACTCCATCTGGGTGGTATAAGAGACTGTTAGGTCACATCAGAAATAACAAGGGCAGAGAATTCTTGCATAAATCATTGCAAATGTGCTTTAATTAACTACAAACACATTTGAGAGCATGTTTATTCAAGAAACACCACAGTCCAGACAGTGGAAGTGAACATTTCCATCGCTAACCCAACGAAGAACTTTAGTCCTATTCCAGATTTTGGTTCAGTTGAATTAAAAACCCAGCTCATTGTCTATCTTACATACACAATGGCATCTTGGTATGATTCTTTAACAGCAGGGAGGTTACAGCTCACAGCTTTTGAAACAGCCACGGGGTCACATTCATTAACTGAACAGGACAAAAAGCAGCAGGAATCAAAGCATTACTAATGGAACTGTAAGTACTTCAGAAAAAACAATATGGCTCTAACTGTATCTGTCAAGCACTGGAAAACCTTTACATCAGATAGAAAAGAATATATTCTTTTCTCTTTTTTTGTATACAGGTAAAGTTGACTGTCCAAATACCCTCAGACATAAAGGCAAGATTTATAGATCAGTCATGACAGGAAACATTGCAGAGAGCTTTAAAAATGCAATCAACTGCATCCAAGAAATTCAACACCTGGAAAATCTATTGCATTAGTCGTTGACTATGGAAACAAATCTGATAGTATAAACAGTGGTTAAAGAAACCCAGACAGCACAAAGAATGCAAAATCCCATTTCACTAATGCTCATACAAGCTTAACATGCTAAAAGCCTTGCATAGCTACAAAATGTGTGTCCACATCCATCCACGATCCACAAACATGATCCACAGCTATGATGGGCTCTACCTAAAACATCTCTACATTTTTCAGTCTCTACTATATAGTTCACACTTTAATGCAGTATTGATATGGATTTGTAGCATCCTTATAATATATAGGTTAATTTAGTGCCCCCCGCTCCCAATTCATATGACAATTAAATATTGACAGCTTTTTAAGGACATCTCTTAAAATTTAATCATGATCTGAAATGTTCCTTGAAGAGATTTTGCTCATAGGAATGCACATAAAAACATATACATTTTACAAATACATAGTTTGGTAAGGTATGAGCTCCTATCTGAGCTATCACACCTACCATAATGTTTTCCTGTGTATAGTCCTGTACCTGTGCTTAACTTTACATGACTAGCCTGACTGATTTCAGTAGGACTGCATGAAGTTAAGCATGAGCATAAATGTTTGTAGATCAGGGTTTATACTGTATCATGTGCTCTTTGGAATAAAGAAATATACACGTTTACCACCATAATACAGACTAAATCACAATAGCGCAACCCCAAATGGCAATTGTTTGGGGAAATCTACTGATTTGGGAATGGGTAAGGAGGACATCTGAGTTCTATTCCCAGCTTTTACTCTCACTTGTACGTCTTTGTGCTTCAGTATGCCTATTCGTAAAATGGCTTTAGTAATACTTGATTCTTGTGGGAGTTGTAAGAATGTCTGAAAAGTGCTTTAAGAGCTTTTGAAAGGAAAGGTGCTATAAACTGTAAATGGATATATACTTTTTAAAAGGTTATACATGCATCCAGGGCACTAGATAGGTGCATTTTTATCTAAAAAAAGGATTTATATGAAAGACTAAAAATGCAGCAAAAAAAAATAGAAAGTAACTTCTCTTTATTGAGCACCTGATGTGGAAGTCAGTTTATGGGAGGGGAATATAAAGGGATTTTTGAGGGGTATGATATTAAAAG
Organism: Pelodiscus sinensis; assembly: GCF_052426305.1. Lineage (NCBI taxonomy): Eukaryota > Metazoa > Chordata > Testudines > Trionychidae > Pelodiscus > Pelodiscus sinensis. The sequence goes on from NC_143059.1 coordinate 44,264,163, forward strand.
AACTAGTTTTTCTTTTGTTTGGCAATCCAGCTGAGCTGATTTTTTGTTAAGGTTGTAATTATTGTACAAAATGCAGACACCTTTACAATTCAGTGCTCCCATGCGGTGCTGAGGATATTAGAAGGAGTGAGAGTGAGACAGTTGCCACCTGCAAATGGTGGCAGTGCTGCTGAGTTGTATATAGGTTCAACACTTTCTCCACTGCATAGAGTCAGCGGGTGAAATTTTGACTCCACTGAAATCAATATGAATTTTGCCAGTGACTTCAGGGGGTCCAGGATTTCACCTAGAGTCTGAGCCCTTACATAAGCATGATGTTAGGCTTGAGATTATTTGCCCGGGAGAGTGATGGGGTGAATGTAAAGTGCTAAATGAGGGAAGGTGGGGGGTTTCCAGAGCAAACATATATACATGCTCAGCTAATCTAAACCGACCTGAATGATGTAGTTGAACAGTAGCTCTCTCTTACACCAGCCAGAATCTACAATGGTTTACAAAGATCGGTTTTATAAAACAAGCCTTTACAGGACCCAGAAAAAAAGAATATTCCCTTTTTCAAGGTTACGTGGTACATCTGTGTGTAGCCAGGAGAGAAACTGTTTATTTTAACGCAGTTGCAACCCCTGCTGCTGCGTGCTGAGCTCAGAGATACAGCACTGTATGAAACCTGTGGATGAGTGAGCCTTGTGATGGAGGCTGAGAGAGGAGAGCTGCTGCTTCCAAAGCTAAGCTGCATTTCTGCAGGTGGCTCTCCTGTCTTCTCCATCTCTTCTGCACTAGGAAGTAAGTTTGGGGATGCTAGAGGAAATATACATTTGTCCCTCCTCAGACTGAAAAATAGAATAGTGATGCAGAAACTGCTCCCTATAATTGGAAAAATGGAACTACTGAATATGAAGGAAATGGTTCCCTTTATTAACTGTATAGCCTCTTAATCCATTAAAGGCAATGGATATTTGCTCTTCTAGAAACAATACTAACTTGAAATCACAAACAGGAGCACAAGAACTGCCATAAATGATCATACTCATGATGTGCCTAACCCAACTGTGGTCAATAACAGCTTCTGAGGAAGTACAAGAAACCAAGCTCTAGGTACATATTGGATAACCTATGTTCCATTCTAGTTGCTAAGACTGTTTAAATATGGAACTTTAAACTTTATCTTCCTTTCAATACATAGCCATTTGCTTCAACACTGGATTTCCTTATGTATTTAAAATATTCAATCTGTCTTTCAATTTTGCAGAGTTCTTGCCTTCAATGACATCCGGTGGCAGTAAGTTACAGAATCTCATTACATGTTGTGTGAAAGGGTATTTCCTTCTATCAATTTTGAGTTTGACACCTTTCAACTTCATTGACTGTCATAACACAAAATCAAATGGCAGCAGAGAAAAGAGAAACACCAAATGTAACTTTTCTATATGGATACTTCAGACACTTTTATCATATCCTGTCTTATTAATCTCCTTTAAAAGGTAAACAGTCCCAGTCTTTTCAGACTCTCTTCAGACAATTATTTTTCCATACTCTTATTGATCCCCATGGCCCTTCTCTGACCTCCCCGAAATTCTATAGGATTTTTCCTTTCTCTGTGCTCTTTCCAGTTTCAATTACTTACACTATATCACTTCATACCCCTGTCAGTGTCAGTGACTTAGAAATATCTACTCAGAATTTTCTCTCAAATACGCATATGTCTTAGTTCTTATAGCAGGCATAAGCAGAATACAACTGAATACTTAAAGAAAGAACAGGGAACAACAGTAAAATTCTTCATCAATGTAGGCATTTATCTTAATTAATTTCACATTAGCTTGCTTGTATAGCTAACATTTAAACCCAAAGGTACCATTAGGAGATCAATTGCTGAAGTGAAACCTGCAATGGCATTTTCTCTCCCATGACGGTGTGTATTACCTGCTAATTCACTAAATACATACCAAATCCCATGAGAAATTGAAGGGCTAGCCAGTTTCACATTTGTTACATAACGGATACTAAGACATTTCTTTCTGGCTAATCTATATGAGAAAACACATTTGGACCTCTCTGGTTCAGCACCCTCAGGACCTGACTGGTCCCAACCGCAGAATTTTGCCAGACCAGGGAGATCTATGCTAGGCCCTCAGCAGCTAGACTCCAGGCTCTTCTGGGGGACTGCCAGCCTCCCGGCCATGTTCCCCTCTGGGCCATCGGCACCAGCTTCCTGGTTCTCCTCCCAGCTGCAAATCCTGTTGTCAGTCTTGGCCATCGCTCCTGGAGAAGTTCCACTATAAATTATTCTTTATAATTAGGGTTGCCAGGTGTCCGGTATTCACCTTGACAGTCCAGTAAAAAAATTCAGAATATACCGGACACCTAAGATGTCCAGTATTTTCTGATTTTTTTTCCCCAGCCAGGAGGTGAAAATGCCGGGCACCTGGCAACCCTACAAACACTCAGTGCCCAACCTCCCGTCCTGACCCCATTGCTTACCTGATTCTGCAAGGCTGTCAGCACAAAATGGCTGCCAGCAAAAAGACCAAGGAGAAGCAATGACTCCCCTGTCCCTTTACACACTGGTTGTCAATAGAACATTTACTTAGGTATTTTAAATAACCTACAACACATGACTCTCTTTTGGAAACGTGAGCAACATATAAATAAAGATTTTCATGGAGGTTCCTCTTATAAAGTCCATGGTGAAGTACCTAATTCTATAAATTCAGCTTTTAGACCTTAAAAAGGAACTTAAATTCCCTTTAAAGGGATACTTTCCTCAGTTGGGGCCTGACAGATAAGCTTCAGTGACAAATTTAAGATGAACATATAGTATATAATTCTTCAGTCAAAAATGGGTGTTCACAAAAAAAATCCATGTATTACACGAAATGTTCTATTTCAACTAACATTCAAGTTTTTATCATATAATCCTGAAAACCTAAATTTTAATCCCATACCTCAACTTTGTTTTTCAGACAATAAAAATTGCCAGATGTTAGACTTCAAGCTTACATGTGAAAACCTCAAATTTTTCATGAACAGGTGCTCAGGAAAACTTTTTTTTCATTTTTGTAAAAACTTTTCAAGAGAGCTTAATCGTTACATGATCAGTTCTATTCTACATTCTGTATTATTTAAATGGAAGTAATAGAGTTTTGATTCTATTTCAGGAATTTTGTACTTCAAACCACTATGATGTCAATTAAGACTTCTGACAGTTCAATGTTTATTTTTTCTATTCTTTTAGAACAGCCTAAATGTTTATGCTCAATGGGAGCCAAACCTGGCCCAGAAAGCTACACTTTGGCTATGTGTAGACTACAGCCTCTTCCCGAACTACGAACCGGGTACGGACCAAGCAATTGTTTGTAAGCGCGGATCGCGTTCATAACTCGGGGTCCACCGTTTATGACAGCTTTGGTCGTAACTGCAAACGGTCATAAGTCGACCATTCGCAACTCGGGGAAAGTGCAAATGAAGCGTGGATTTAAATATCCTGTGCTTCATTTGCATATTTGCATCTGATTGCGGTTTCAAAAAAGGGTATTTTGAAAGCGAAACCACAGTTTAGAGACAGTTCTTTAAAAAAAAACCACAACAATCTTTTTTGAAAGAACCCGTACTTCTAATTTTTTCAAAAGTACGGGTTCTTTCGAAAAAAAGGTGGGCTTTTTTGAAAGATCCGCATCTAGACTACAGTTTCACTTTCCAAATACCCTTTTTTGAAACAGCAATCGGACGCAAATATGCAAATGAAGCACAGGATATTTAAATCCGTGCTTCACTTGCACTTTTGATCAGGCTCATTTACATCCCTCTTTCAATAGAGGGACATAGTCTAGATGTGCCCTCTTTATCCCTATAACCATAAATGGTCTTTTTGGTAGAAGACGAACATAACTGTTTTCTGCTCTCCTATCCCTGCCCTTCTAATCATGAAGAATTAGGATATAGAATCTCTCCATTGTCAACCTTCTTGCAATTATTTTTGGCTACTGAGAAGAGACCAAGGAAATACAACAAAGACCAAAACCAAACACTGAAACTGCACACCACTAACCAGTGATTCAACAAGAGCATCCAAACAATAAGCAATTTGATCAAAAACAATTAAAACAGTTAACTTTGGGAGGCAAAAATTTCTTTGGATCAAATTGCTTCAAATCCTTATTGAATGGACAGTGTAAACAATACAGCAACTTTCCTTTCAATGATGGCATCATTTAGGCCCACATCCAGGGCGCCTTTTCTTACCCTATGCAGAACCCAGTACAGAATTTATAGCTCCTTCATGTAGTTGTACATGTCAAAAATTAGGAAATACTTAAATGTTGAACCAAATTATTAATAAGCACAGGAGGGAAAAAGCTAATTTCAGAAGGGTTACTGATTAATACATTAGTTCTAAATGTTAAAACCAGTTCTAGTTTAATTTAATTCAAACCTTTCAAAAGGTATTTATAAAATCAGCAGTTTAAAATTCAGATTTTCATCTGCCTCAGTGACAATTATAACCATTTGTTCCATTTTTTAAACATACTGACATCTGTTTAGTTCTAAATGATTTTCTGCCTGCTTATAACGATGCCCATCTAGAACATTCACCACTGAAGGCTTCCTAATTATGAAATATATTCTCTATTTAAAATTGGGGACCAGATTGTTCTATGTGATGCATAGTGTGAGAGAAGTCACAAGGAATCTTCTGCTTCATTGTACAGCTCATGTAATTGCCAGACAAAACTGCAGTTCTGCTCCTTTGGAATCATGGGGCAATTCAAAAAGGACAGTGAGATAAGAGGGACATGCACTTGTCCCACTGCACCAGCCTACACAGTGCAACCAGCACAGCAAGTGCCAGTGTATCCATAAAACACAAGTGCTTCCCTGTGCACTGAGGCATAACCTGGATTCTTTAAAGGAGGACCCTGACACCACTTCCTTAGGCTAACTAGCTTTGCAGCATCTCCAATTTAGAGCAGAAACTAATCAGCATCAGCTAACCCAAAACTGCTTTCATATTTTCAGTAATGGAAAACAGACAAACTCACTCAGCCTGTCAACACCAAATGACATGCAGCCCTTCTTTTGGGAAGAGAAAGTTTTGATTTCTTTTTGTAGGAAGCAATGCAATAGCTCATCACTGTTTCTTTAACTTTATTTAATAATAGCTCTAAAAGATGATAAAATATTAATAAATCATGTCTTAAGTACTATGTCAATGGGACAGCAGGGGCCACTGATCTTTCTGCATGTATTCTCTTAGTTACACGTAATGGTCTCATTCAGCTAGATCACAATTTATAATTTGAAACAATATTACTAATTCAAAAGAAACTGAATGAGTAATAAGAAGCCTAAGGATCAAAGCATATGAAATCCTTTTTATCCTGATAGATTAGAGACGTTTTTAAGTTAACAGCTACTGATTATTAGAGATGCCTGCTGCTAATAGAAGCCTGCTGCTTTGAGAATAGAGAAACTCTAATAGATTACATCCACAAAAAGAGGACAAATGGACGCAATAGTGATAGTATCAAACATTTGTATATTTTAATGAGGAATTAATTATATGTGTACTAATTTATGTATAGTATTGTCAGAGTATGTTCTTCAAATCCATTTGTTTGATTCTCTGCTCTGGACTACATACTAGGGATGAGAGTGAGTAGTCGAGTAGATGGTTAACCAATAAGTCTAGCCTTATTGGTTAATCTTCTTTACTACTCACATTGCTCCCACCCCCACCCTGTACCTCTGTATCAGAGTCATCAAGTGTGGGGCAGAAGAGCAGGAACCAGTGCTGGGGGGAGCCGACTTAAATGGCTGCTCGCCCCCTGCCCACACTGCTGCCTCTATCTGCTGCCACGAAGCAGCCTCTGTCCACAGTGGACCCAGATCTGCACATACAGAGACTGCTCTGTAGGATGTGGAGCAGCCTCTGTCCATGAGGGGCTCAGACCCACCACGGACAGGGGCTGCCGCCACCCCTCACTGCTGCCTCTGTATCAGTTTCTGAAAGGCATCAACAGTTGATGTAAGCAATGCAGTTTTTACACTGACATTGCGTCAACCTAACCACATCAATATAAGTGATATGGCTCTCATGGAGGCAGAATTAATTTGGTATAGTGGGCAGGTTGCATTGGTGGGATCTACAGTTACAGAGTTAAGTCAACTTAAGCTGCCTTATGTTGACCTAACTAGTAAATACCAAGCCTAAGATTGAAAGCTTGTCTCTTTCAACAAAACAGAGATTAGTCCAATTAATGATATTACCTCACTCATCAGGTTTCTGTAGTATTCCTTTGTTATAGTGGGGCTGTAAAAACTAACTGCATAACAAGGCATATTATAAACACTGTATATTATAAATCAGTGTTTCTCCAAGTATTTCATGGGAACTGCTTTGTGGAAGTTGCTAGCAGGCCCATGCCACTTTGTTTACCTAAAGGGTCCATAGCCACAGAGTCTCGCAACTCCCATTTGCTCTGGTTCTTCACTTCCAGCCAAGGGGAGCAGTGGGAAGTGTCTTGGTTTGGACTGCCACTTCCCATGGCTCCCCTTGGCTGAAAACAGCAAACCAGAGAAACACTGTTATAAACAAACAATGTTCAGTTGCTCATAACGGTCTGAAAAAAAAATCACCTTTTAAGCTAATTATGCCTGAAGACCTTCAGCTAGGCAGATGGACATTTGAGCACAAATGGCTCAGCTGTTCCTGAGTACGATGAAGGAGCTTGGGGAAAGGTGGGGGCATAACTCAATTAAAAATAACCTTTTAAAGCTGCTCTTCAGGATACTGACATAGAAAATTGGTGTTAGATTTGATGGACTGCAACCTTAATTTTTTCCACATCTATGTATCTATTACAACAGAAGTTTAAATAATGTCATCACATATTCCTATTACACATTTTTGTTTGCAACCCTGTAGTTCTGTGTATAGTTCCCTGAATGTCACATAATGAATCCATGAAAGTCATTTATTTGATCACATTGCATATACGGAAGTTTACAATTAAATTCCATTACCTCAATATTTATTTCTTTAAAGGCTCTCACTGAACCTACAATATTAATATTCAGAGAACACCTGAAAACACACATTTTTTATTACAGCTTCTAGAAAATATGAAGCTTTCAGTTTACTTGTACTTGTTCAAATAGAAATACCGAGGGATTTCAAATAGTTGAAGATAATTATGTATCCTAATAACAAATTGTTGCCTATTAAAGAAACACTAACCATTTAAAAATTACAGCCAGAACTCACAAAAGCAACATCTCAATGTAAAGATAGGTGAATAAATAACTAAAATGAGAGCTACATTTTTCAATAAGTTACATATTAAAATGAGAAAGCACACAAGAAATACACTACTACTACTTTGTGCAAGAACATTTTTATCCTAGAAACACTTGAGATAATATATTAATAATTTGTTCTCACAAGTGTACTTTTTTCTAAAGAAAAGATGATTGATTGTGTTAAAAAATTACAACTTTGTAGAACAAATTATATAAAAAGTTTAAAATCAAATCCTCAGAGAGTCTCTTGATCACTTAAACCGTCAGTATTGCTTAAGATTTGTCTTCAAGCCAGGAAAATAGCACTCTAATGTCATTAGAATGAGTCACATTCTTATTAGACATACAGATGCACTATGTGTTGAGGCGAAGAGAGGACACTCACTCCATTTACTTTAGGGCTACCAAGAACTTGGGACTGGCTTCTGAGTAAATTTAGATCTCAAAGAAAGGCAACAGACATTTTCATAGACAGAAGTCCACAGTTTCTCCATAGGCCAAACGGCACACACTGTAGCAATATAAGTTTCCTCCCATGCCAACATGCTTAGGTTGGTGAAGCCCCCAGCCCCACCTCAAGTCCCCCCCCATGGAGGGGATCAGCTCAGCAGGGATCAGCTCTATTAACAATCAGTTAAGCCTATCTCCAAGTCCATCAAGTCCCCAATGTTTCTGCCAAGATAGCTTTTGAGGAAAGGAAAACAATATTTCCAATTGCATTTGCCATCTAATCGCTCGAGTATTTAAATTATTTTTCTGAGGATATATCGTTCAATACTGGATGGGCTTTTTTCCATTTTAGCAATACCTACGACCTTGGTTTCAACACTACTGTTTAGCCATTTATATAATTAATGAAAAGTATCTACCACTTGATCCTACTTCCAGCCCACAGGTTTCTTTATAGCTTGGGAATGTTTGTCATGCTTTGTCTCCTTCATATTAGCTAATAGTTAATCCATTCAACAACCTTTTATGTATTCTATAACTATTAAGCATTACTTTACCATTAAGATTCCTGTCAAATACCTCTGAAAATACTTAAATGCATGGTGACTGTAATTTGTTGCATCACTTTAACAATAGTGCGCGCTGGCAGTAAAATCCACAAGGAATTACTAAGACTTTCTGGGGAACCATGTCCTGGAGTTATATTAAATGAAGTTCAGTTATTCCAAATGTCTTCCAGTTCTTTACACCTTTAGTAGTTTTTAGAATTTTCCTAAAATAACGAGGAAAATGCAAGGTGCACGGGTGGATGCCGTGGGGGCCCAGGGCAGCACAATTTTATGCATGCACCACGGCCACAGCCGACAGGAATTAGCACATGCGTGGGGCCTATTGAAACGCAGGGCCCGGGGCAGTCGCCCCGCTCGCCCTGCCCTATATCCACCGCTGGCAAGGCAGATGATGTAATTTGTTTTATTGGATCAACATTCGTAGTGAGAGACACAAACTTTCAGGTTACACATAGTTCTTCAGAGCTGGGAAAGATATTTTCAGAATCATAGCAAAATACAAGGTGAAACAGATTGTTTAAAATAAGTAGTCAGCAAATATTGAGAGAGATCATTCACTAACCTCAACATTTCAACTGAAGACACAGAACAGAACAGGTATGAGTCAAGAAAATTGGCTGATATACAAGCAAAAGAAGGCTACGATCTCAGGGGTCAAAATCATTAGGTTGCCTTCCCAGAAACAGACCTCAGTCTGAGCCTATTTCTAAAGTACTATTAAGAAAGTCTATACAACTCCAAAGGAGTAATATAAAATATGGCTATTGATATCAGAGCTATCTGAGCGAACCGTTTACAAAAAGATGTAATGTTCCCACAGCATAACAAATAGCCAGCTGAATAAGGTGCATATTCAGCAGGTTCAAATGGTCAGGCAACTAATATATGTTATTGGACTTCTAGATATTAGAATCTTGAAAGCTGGGAATGGCCATCTTTACTAATTAAGATATTGTTCTGGATTAGAAGCTGGACTGAGAAAGCAATTTTGTCTTCATAGACTGCCAAGTCTACCAAAAGATAATGCCTTCTTTTCAGGTGTTCCTGCCTAGGGCTACAAAGTAATGATACCACAATAAAGAATCTGTCTTTACTGTATCTGGTACAGTTACAACATATGCCCAGTATATTACATAACTATGCACTATTGAGCTTTCACAGCTAAGGGGACACTGTCATGGTTAACAGATGGAAAATGAGATAATTCTCCCTAAAGCTTAGTTTAATGGGAGATTTCTCTTAAAACCCCACCTCTGCTATTTATTGATCTTCCTCCTCAGCTAACTCTTTTCTATTTGTCGGTCTGCCCTTATATAATGAATTCTTCAGAGCAGGGTGCATCTCTTCTAATGCGACGTCAAACCACCAAGCAGATCATAGGTGTTAGCTCAAATAATGAGTAGGTAAATAAACGCTTCTGTCCATCAAAACAAATGCTACAACAACTGTTTAAAAAAAAAAATCAGGAAAAAAATACTGCAATCTTATCTAAAAAGCAAACTAATGACATACATAATTTAATCTAAGTAAGTGTACACAATTCTGATGAAAAGTGGTAGCAAAAACAGCTTTCATCAGCTTTTTTTGTTCATTAGTAAATGGATAACTAATTTTTATAAGATTTAATTGGGGTGAAAATGTTCGAGATAAAAATTTAAGACTGTGCCTATACAAACTAAAAAATTCCTAATTAGAAATCCTTTGAAAGTCTCAAACAACGTTAAGCCAATTATAACCACATACACATCCTGTGTATATGCATTGCAAACTGACAAAATCAGTGGTATTAAATAGATACAGGAACAGAAAATGATATACGAGTTTACCTAAATACATTAATCAGATACCTTGTTTATACATGAATTTGGTTTTTACTAATTTTAAACATCTATGGCAAACTGTATAAGAATTCTTGACCACTTCAAAGTCTTCTATGTTAGGAATATGCATTCATATTTTCCTATAGGAATATTTTTTTCTATGAAATCAAACTTAAGCTAAACACATAGGTTATCCACCAACAGTAACATCATTTTCTGTTCAATGCTAAAAAATTCCTTTCAACCCAGTAACCTAAAAATTATCCAAAGAGATTAATCTTGTTCAGTGATACCAACTCCCATGATCTGATTGTAAATCTCAAGATATTTAATATTTTCCTTAAATCTCTAACTCCTGGACTGCAGTGACTCTGAATTTTAGCTTTCTTTTTTAAAAATTCCTATTGCTCACCTTTGTAGAGAAATGGCATGAAAATGTGACCTAACTAGGCCCTATAAGTTTAAAAATTAGAAGGAAAAGAAGAGAACCCATTTTAATAAAAACTCATTTTAAAGATTTCATTTTAGGGGAGTTGACTCAAGATTTCTGGACTGTTGAGGTTGGCATTACTGCTTGCTTTCCCTCACACACTTTACCGCAGCATGAGCACAATAAAAATGAATAATGGACCAGATCTTGATATCCCGATAGTAGAAACTTTCCTGAAGAGGAAGACCTTCCCCCAAAACACATCAATATTACTAACATAGCAAGGACCTTCCCTGTATATCAACTTGATCCTGCATGGAACAAATAGAATGATGCTGGTATCCTTTTCAGCACTCTCTCCTCCGGCCCCACAGAGGTACTTCTGATGGGATGAATCTTCTGCTAGGGAAGGGATGCCAGAGGGAGGGAAAGCCAGGCCTGAGGACATATGCACAGTCATATGCTGGCCTTAATGGGAAACTGGCAGGCACTTACTGAAAACAGAGATCAGTTCCACCCCTCTCTGTATCAGGGAAATGCTCTTGTAGTTTGGGGTTCCAACCCAGAGGCAACAGAGCTGGACTGTGAGAGCTAGGATGGGAAGGGCGGGAATCCAAGAATGAATACAGCCTTTGGTCCTGGAATCCACAGGGTCCGAGAGTGAAATATCATCTCCCTTGACTCCAATTGTAAAAACTGATAAAAAACGGAAGGATAGCATCATATTGTTCTGCAAACATAGGGTTCTTTTGGTGGGGAGGGTTGTTTGTTTTTTGTGGTATTTGGGTTTTTTTTTTTTTTTTTTTTTTTTGCAAACAGCAGTTATCAAGGCCACTATGAGAACCTCAGGATGTGTTCTTCAGAGAAGGAGTTCCATTTTGAAAACTGCCTATAGATTGTTTCAGTACTATTGCTTGGATTTTTTTAGCTAAGAAACAGAGCGCTCAGATTCTAAGGACACACACACAAAGTCACTAATTTGACAAGTGTACAAGATGTTTTTAATTATAGTAAACAGCTGCTCTAGTTCAATTTGAAATTCAATACAGCCAAGAGATTTTTTAAGTGCTGTAAATCTTAGTGTAGAAAGAGTAAGTAATAAAACTGTTAATATACATTTCCCAGATGGTACTTTTTCAGATCAGTTATTTATTTATAAAGTAAAATAAATTTCTGAGTAACGTCATTTTAGTGGTAGGGTTTTCAACAACACAATTCATCTTACTTTATATTAATCTAATCACTACTTAATGGTAAAACTCATTCAGGCTTTTAAGTCAATGTAATGAAGACATTCATATTTTTCACAATATTATACTGTAGTATTAAACTGTACATAGGCATTATCAAATTACTAATGAACAATTTTATAAAACTGTAATTCAAAAAATTACTTTAATTTTGGCATTAGCATTATTATAATTGAATAATATTTCCAGCTTAAGTAATTTTCTGTGTTAAAGTATTATCTTGTCATCCTGTTCTCTGGGCATTGAACTCATGGACCAAAAGTAACCAGTGAAAATAAAGGAGGGAACAGCCAATGTCTTGGTTTGGTTCTAGGTCCTCTAATACCCATGCAAAACCAGAAGTTTAGCCAACATCATAGGTGCTGAAACAAGGGTGCTTTGGGTGTGGCAGCTCTCCCTGGTTTGAAGTGTTTTCCAGCAGTCACAGGGTTTACATTTTGGTTCTGTGGCTCTTAGCACCCCCCCCCCCCCCACACACACACACACCAAACTGTTCCAATATCTGTGGCCTTCATTAACAAAATGCAGATGATATTCTTACTTACAAAGCCATTCAGACAAAGTTCTGCTGTGAAAAATAAAAAAGGACTTCACAAATTTAGTTGGTGATTACTGTTCACAAAATAAAGTGATTTTGTTTTGATTCTACTATAATAGCAATCATTTGTCTGAATAAACAAACTCTGTATGACATAAATAGTTACATGGACCTGCTAAAAAATGTTCAGTTAAAACTATAGGATGTGTCCGATTCCTATGTAATAATGATTAAACATTACATTGTTGCATGTTGAACACTTATTTGAAATCATAGGACTGGAAGGGATCTCATTAGGTCTTCTATTTCAGTCCTCTGAACTCAGGGAAGGACTAGGTATTATCTTGACTACCCATGACAAGTGTTTGCCTCAAGGGCTCTTAATCTCCAGTGATGGAGATTCCACAACCTCGCTAGGCAATTTCCTAATGTACAACCTAAATCTCTTGCTGCAATTTAAGTCCATTCCTCCTTATCCTATTCTCAGAGGTTAATGAGAACAATTTTTCCTCCCTCCTCCATGTAACAACCTTTTATATACTTGCAAACTGTTACATAACCTTCAAAACATCCTTCCGTCTTCTCTTTTCCAGACTAAACAAGCCCATTCTTTTTAAACTTCTCCCATAGGTAATGCTTTCTAGATCTTTAATCGTTGTTTTTGCTCTCCTCTGGATTTTCTCCAATTGTCCTTTTCTTGAAATGTAGCACCAAGAACTGGACACAGTACTCCAGCTAAGACTATAGGAGAGCAGAACAGAATTACTTTTCATGTCTTCTTACAATACTTCTGCTAAAACACTCCAGAATGGTGTTTGCTTTTTTTTGCTACCGCATTAGACTCTTGACTCACATTTAGCTTGTCATCCAAGCAAATTCATGCAGCTGGGGAGAGAACACTAAGATTATCTGATGAAACACAAAAAGGATGCATAAATGAAATCCCTCTGGCATTCTTTGAGCCAACGATGAATACATGCACACAGAAGGCACTGCGAATGCACAGGACATCAATCAGCACAGAACATTCATCTTCATTTCCACAGACAATGAACAACGAATGCATAAACACTATGCAGAATTTGTCCCCACATCTCTAGAGCAGGGTAGGCAAATAATGGCCCATGGGCCACATCCTGTCCCCCAGGGTTAGCTTCTGGTGGGCCCCCCACTGCTGAATTTACCTGCATGGCCTTAGATACCAGTGATCACATGTCCCATGGATCAACATTCCCAGCCAATGGGAGCTGCAGGAAGAGGTGTCTCATTGGCTGGGAAAAGTGATTCATGGCCAATGGGAGTTGCAGTCACCAGTACATGAGGCCATGCAGGTACATATAGCAGCAGCAGCCCACAAGTGGCTAACCCTGGCAAACCACTGCCATGTTATTACCCACCTCTGAACTAATGTATGAGGGAAATTGGAAAGCTGTTTTAATTCCGTAATTTTTCAGCTTTGAATGAGGTGGTTTTGTCATTCATTGCACAACCTAATGAAATAGTGTATATGGAAGGGTAACTGTATATGGAAGGGTAACAGGAGGAAAGCATGAGCTAGTCTTTACTGCATCCTTGAAGTCAAAGGGAATTTTGTCACTATCCATAGAATCTATATAGTTACTTACATGCCTATCATCTTGATATTATCTGAGCATGCACCTCATACTTAATGAATTTTGTACTTATACCACCATGGCTGTGATATAAGGAAGTACCATTAACCTCATTTCACAGACCGTGAACTTGAGCTCAGAGTAGATGCAAGTGTAGTCACTGACAGGCAGAAATGAACCTGGGACCTTTGGAGTTTAGTGCATGAGCCTCTACAGCTTAAGCTATAAAGTCAGCTGGCTCAACACTAAGGCTGTAGAGCTCCCTTGTTCTTATCTCTCTCTGTAAGTGGTCTACCTGCCACTACATGGAATAGTGAACCACACCCAGTTGGTGTGTGGGTTCTACAATGTCTTGCTTAAAGTCACACAGAAAGCCTGAGCTGGGCTGGATACTGAACCAAAGTCTCACGGTCAAATCCACTGATCTGTACAATAGTTTTTCCTGCCTACAATTGACTTAAAATAAAGCATGATACAGAGTTAGCTTCCCTCTGGAAACTACTATCCACCACAGAAAAACACTACTTCTGAATTACAGGAATAATCTTACTGAAGATTAGATGTTCTACAAATCAGAAATGAAAGTTCCTCAGGCTTTTGAAATGAATATTAATAGAATGCAGTCCATACCTTAAGTATATATCTTGGATTACATCAGAATTAAGATCACATTATTGTGTATTGTTTGTACTATAATAGGGATGGGATGCTGTAATTATTGATCAGTGTCTCATTGTGCTAGGTACTTCACAGACTTTGTAAAACGATTTTTCCTGAACAGAAGATTTTATGTTGTAAAACCAGATTACAAGAACCATCAAGAGGATAAAACAGAAAAGTTGTAGGGAGGAGGAGGTAAGTGAGGGGTGAGAATGGAGAAAGATAAGAAAAATAGTAGACAAACACAGTTTTTTGCCTGATTAGCTATGGTCACTGCTCCTCCCCTGCTTACCCATTGACAGACAACAATGTTCAGCAGGCATCAAGGCAGAAATAAGAATTAAGAGATCTGAAGGAGAAAAGTTGGTTTGGATGTGCATTTCTGGCAGTTCCCTTCCCCACTGCTAAAGTACATGAGAAAAAAGTGGACTCCAGACAGATGAAGACTGACCTCAGCAGCAGATCAAAGATTAAGTATAAAACCAACCCATGCCTATAGCTATAAACTGAGAAGTTAAAGACCTATAGTATCAATTTAACAAACTTCAAACAGAGTATACAATCTGATCTGCCATCTTTCTTCTGTTTAAGAAAAATACAGACTCTGAATGGATTAAAACTACTTTAATTGAATCAGGTTTACTGAACTCATATGCAGGTAGAATGTATTAAAAATGCAGATGCCCGATTTTGCCTTTAGTACATCAGCAGCGGTGATAAAGACTAAAGTGATGAACATATGGTGCTTTGTTTCCCTCACAAAACTATTTAGAAAAGTAAAGATAAAACTTGCATTTGATCTATGAAGCACGAGGGGATAGAACAAATGCTAATATGCAGCAGAAGGATGCAATCCTGGTTCTTTCAAAAAGGCATCCTAAAGTAGATTTACATTTTCAAGAACCATATACCCTTAAGCTGCAAATTAGCTTTCTATTTTTGGACTATAGTGATAATTATACAGAAACTAACTGTGAAAGTTAAGAATTTGCTTTGCACCTATATGGATAATTTTAGCCCTGGTGAAAGCAGAAGGAATGCTTCTGTTTAAACAAGGGCTGAAAAGGGATCCCAATATCAAACTCTTCCACACGATAATCATGAAAACTAAAAAGAGCTTAAAAACATATTTAATAGTGTTCATTAAACCAACTGAACTCTATTAGAACTATTTTTTCTTTATCTAGATTTTATGCTATTTATTCATAAAATAGTGATGTTATAAAATGGAAACCAAGATATAAAAGTGGAATCCTGAGATTATTATAAAATTGCAGTTGTTCAAATAATCTTAGGATAACTGCCTATGTAACAGAAATACTTAGAAATACTCCAAACTGGAGTATAAAGAAACAGAAGAGATAGATACCTGGGAAAGGTCTAACCCTATTATACAGTATCACATTGTTTCTTGTTTTGTTTCATTGTAGGACTTTGCTTCAGATACATAATAGCTTATTTTTTGTATATTTACAGACTCAATGTTTATACTAGAAATTCCCATTTCTATCTGTATACAGAAGCTT
The DNA here is from genome assembly GCF_052426305.1 of Pelodiscus sinensis. NCBI lineage: Eukaryota > Metazoa > Chordata > Testudines > Trionychidae > Pelodiscus > Pelodiscus sinensis. Next base: position 44,280,318 of record NC_143059.1, read on the forward strand.
AGAGTCTAGAAAAAAAGTGATTTAAAGTCTGATTTTACTACTTTTACTCAGATCGAGTACTACCTATGTATTCCCACTGAAATCAAGGTTAGGATAATTCCCTTTTTCACATGCAGGAGTTGATGCTCACCAAAGGAGTCCCTTTCAAAGGCATCAGAATATTAGCGAATGCCACTACTGTGAATCACTATGTACGAATCTGGGATTTGCAGAATCTTCTCAGGACTATCAATTATTACATTTGGAACTATAGAAAAATTGCAGAATCCCTCCAGGACTGAGAAAATAGACCAGAATGGCATGTGACATAGTTGGCTCAACAAGATAGCAAGGCACCCCAACTATCTTCTTGCTCAACTTCTACATCAAACCAAGCTCTGGAGAACACAGGCACTGCTCTATAGATACTACCCCATTACCAAGTATAGTGGTCAATTGCGGAAGAACTTTGTATGTGTTAGTTTAGGGGTGTTGAGGCCTGCGTTCCTTCCCTCCTTCCCCTATATTTGATGAGCCAGAAGCAAGTCTTTGGGAACATACGCCACTTAACATAAACATTGTTGCCAGTATAGCAAGAACAAGTATAAGATAACGGTAAAGGGCAAGAACACAAACAATTCTGTTTACCCTAACGTACTGATCATGTAAACAGGGCCAAAGAACAAGCAGATCCAGATCAGAGCCAGATCGATAACTAACAGTTAAGCCCTACATCAGCATGTAATGAGTAATCCCTGGAAATTTCCAAACTGTAAAACAAGGCAGGGGAAACTGTATTTAAGGCTGCCTCAGAGCCTAGCAAATCGAACCTCACCGATAGAATTTGGGTACCGGTGCCTCGGAAGCTGAGACAACCTCCCACTTTGTTCACAGCCTACCCGGGGTTCCAGGAAGGGATGTAAGATATGCCGCTTCTTTGTTATATTGTTCTTCCATTTATGGGGCACAGCTGTTAGCTGTCAGGAAATAAACTACTTGTGTTTGACAGAGACCTGTGTGGCATATTTTGTACTTTGGGAACCCAGTGTCGGACCTTAGACTTACTCTAGCCGGCTACACCAAGTCAGTAAGAAGAAAGGGGAAAGGAAAGAGAGTGTTCCAAATAGCACTGCATGCAATAAAAATTACTGCTTCAGAGGCAAACAACTATATATACACAACTCTAAAGCATACCAGCTCCCACTTGAGAGAGTACAACTGAAACCGAAATGAATGTGAAAATGACCAAACTTAATTCATTTATACAAAATTTGAGTAGTTACCCTGAGGAAGGAATTTAGTTATAAAAAAGATCTGATGCCAGCTGCCTTGCTGTAACTACTTGATTGCACTTCCTCTGAATCACCATCAAATAGTAACAGTATCATACATATCAGGATGTACTTGAGGTATATAGGAAATCAGGGGAGCAGACAGCCTCACCAGAGCCCTGGACAAGGTGGTGGGGGCTCTGATTTGCACTCCCAGTAGAGGCAGGGCCTCAGACAGAAAAGGCAGAGGCAAGGCAGGGGCAACCAGTCTTCAGTGCCTGGAGTATGCCGTGCAGGGCTGCAAAAGTGGTTTAAATGACCTGATGCTCCAGCCAACATGGCTATTGCAGTACTGGGGGTGGAGGCTGGGAGTCCAGGTCTCTCTTGAATCTCTTTGGGCCCGAGGCAGCTGCCCCGTTTGCCCTCCCTACCCTCCTATTAGCAGGCCTGCAGGAAATTCATCATCTAGAAGCAAAAGGCTCTATTATCTATCACCTAATCTATCCTCCATTCCATCTATTAATTGTGGTGTGTCTCATCTACTCAACAGCCTCCAAGTTTAAGTTGCAGTTACAAAAACACGTTATAGCTATGTGTTATTTTTTACTGCAAGCTTTAAGATATGTAAGAAATTTAGTAATCTTCCTAGTTAGTTTATTGCCTAGAATGTGATGTTAAGTCCGCATCCAGAAAGCTTGTCAGGGAATATGCAGTAGATGTTCTATTATTTTATTTATAGGTCCCTAGGCCCTCAGCTATAGTTTATTTCTTACACTAACTCAAAATAGATATATCTCATGAAATGAAAACAAATACTAGCCAGAAAGTTTCTTTCACATTATTTTAGATGTATCATTTCAGAAAAAAACTGAGATGTAAAAAGCCAACCCAATAACTCTACCCTCAATCACAACTGTGTTGTTCACACATACATTATCACTTAAATATTAATTTCTTACATGTTATTTTTATAAAGAGGTAAGTATCTTTTGAAAGAAAACTTGGCACTTCACAATATTCAGTTTGTTCCTCAGAGAAGGCTAACAAGAGCTCTTAACTTTTACTCTGAGCTTATGAAAGTATTTGCCATACCTCTCTAGAACGTGAAGTCTATAAACCAGACAAAGTATTTTACATTCTTAGGGATATTTTCCCTTCCATAATCAAATGTTTTTAAAATCCTAATGTCTATGTTGATATTATGGAGCTTCAAGACAGAGTGTCTTTATCTTTAAATTCCTTCTTCTTTCTCACTATGTTTTTTTAAGAAAAAAAGAACTTTTATAAGGCCGATCAAAATATTCTAAACGATATAGTTTCATAAATGTTTTAAGAAAGAAAGAAGAGCTCTTAAACTTGAAATGGGCAGCTTTAGAATCTAGAAATTCAATTTCCTCAGAGAATAGCTGAAAACCACATTACAGGAAGCTATGGTTCCTGACTTAAGGGAAGTGGATGGAAAGAAAAAAGTAAAATAACAAAATGTGCAGCCGACCTGAACATGCCAAAACAAAAATAAATATTACCCTGAATATTTTTTCCTAAACTCAGGTTATATTGAAGTAGCAGCATACATGTCCTAAATAAATCAGGAAGGAAAACTTTTTTAAAAAAGTCAAAAAACTCAGCAGATTAACAAATAAAGGTAAGTAACACAGTCCAACTGCTTCCCCCTCCACCCCCCAGTTTTCAGTAGTTACTAGGCTGTTTGTGTTTTTTGAAGGTTCCTCTGCATTTGACTTACAATCTAAATTAAACTATTGAAGGTTGCTTTATAATTTACATCTAATGTTTTGGGTAACAGACACTGAACAAAGGAATTGCCACAGTGGAATAGAGAAGACTGGTCCATCTATCTCAGTATCATGAATCTGAGCAATATGAGATACTTCAAAAGAAAGATGTAAGGAACCTACTACAGTAGTTGGTAGTTACGGAATAATCAGTACACAGGGGGTCTTTCTAACTCCACTAATTAATGGATATAGTGTCTATAGCCTAAAGCATGAGGACCTGTCCCCCTTTTAGAGTGATCTAATGTAACTGGGTCATATTATACAGAGAGATGTCTAGATTATTTTTAAATCCTCCCGGCTTTCCTTGATTTTTTTGTGTCAGTGACTCCATATGCTAAATGTATTTTGTGTATGGATACTTCCTTTTATCAATTTTAAATTTGTTGAGTTTCACAGCACATCCTCTTGTTCTTATAGTCTCATGAGACTGAACAGAAATGACTAATTTACCTTCTCTGTTCAGTTTGTTATTGTTTATCTGGCAATATAGGAACTGCCAGACTCAGACTCTCTCGGTCCATCTAGTTTCCCATTTATGATGGGGCCTCAGCAGAACTTTACAGTAAGAATCCCTCAAATAGGCAGATGTGGGATAATATGCTTCTGCTATACTTACACAATCTCATTTGTTTTTTTAAAAAAAGCACTAGGGGCTGCGTCCCCTGCTTGCTACTCTTGCCTACCCCCTATTATCTGGGGGAAGGTGTCTGGCCAGAAGGGAGGGTTCAGGAGTAGGCTGGAGGTAGGTGTCTGGTCCTGGGGGATGGGACAGAAGCAGGCTGAATGTGCCGGGTCTTGGTGGAAGGGCTGAGGGTGCAGGGCCTTGGTGGAGGAGTTGGATGAGTGTGCAGGGTCTCAGTGGAATGGGTGTGTTGAGTTGGAGATGCAAGGTCTCGGCAGAGTGGTGAGTGAGTGGGTCTCAGCTTGGGCGGTATAAGTGAGCATGCTGGGGTGCGGAGTCTTGGCCAAGCAGGTTGGGGGTGCGGGGTCTTTGCCGAGGGATTGTGAAAGGGGGTCGGGTGCAAGGTCTCAGAAGATGGGGAGTGATGTGGCTAAGGGTGCGGGGAGAGGTGGGGGAACCCTCGCAGCTCCCAGCCCTATTTCCTTGTAGGTCCCAGAGGCCTTGAAGCTCCTAGCCTCTTGGAGAAGCCTCATGACTCTCAACCCCCATCTGGGAGAGGAGAGGCCTCATGGCTCGCAGCTTCCACCTCACCAGGAGGGGGACAGGGGAGCTGTACGGCTCACAGCTTCTGCTCCCCTGAACACCGAAGAGGGGGGAGACTACACAGCTCCCGCCCTGCCAGAGCACTGAGGGAGGAAGGAATGAGGGGGGGGGGAGGAGGCTGGATGGCTGAGGGTGGAGGGACACAGAGTGACATTATGACAGAGAGAGAGAGAGAGAGAGAGAGAGAGAGAGAGAGAGAGAGATGACTTACCTCTTGCCCCTCCCCCAAACATACTTAGATTATCACCATGGAACAAATCTAGTAACCATATTTGAAATATATACTCCAGGAAGTTTGTATCTGTATTGATACAGCTACTATAGTCCATTGCTTTGTTGTTATATGATTTTGACCAAACCTGGGACTTTCTCAAAGAGTGTGCTCAATGTTGAATTGTAAGAGCTATTCCCCTCTGAAATTATGAATGACAGTGTGGCAGGATGGCAGCCACACTGAAAGAAGCAATTGTTATGCATTTGCTCAAAAACTCCCAACTCTGAACCTCAGATTATTGCCCTCTCTCAAATCTTTCTTCCTCTGATGTTGAGAGTATTTTCCATTAGAAATGGACCACACCCAGAATCATCTGAAATAATTTGCTCCTCAAAAATCAATGTTTGGAATATGAAAAATATAGAGAATAGAACCACCACTAGTCTGAGATTTGCAAAACCAAATCTTAAACACAATTATTCTATTTATGGACTCTCTTTTATCATCTATAACCAGAGAAAAATATTGTAGCTTAAAATACATGAGGAGCTTTAAAAAGCCACAATAAGCAAATATATTTTATACCATTTGGTAGCTTGAGGTAAGACTGTGGGCTTGTATGAGTTAGTTCCAATCAGAAAGGGCAGAAATATGAAATTTGTAGCAATAGAGTAAAATCTGGTAAAGGACTGACTGTATAGAGAAAAAAGAACAGAGAGATTAACTGATTCGAGACCACAGATAGGTGCAGTAATTGGGTGTCATTAAATACCATGAATGAAAAAGAAAAGTTTGCCTCAGTGTGGATGAAGTTAAAAAACAAATGGTCCTGCAGCACCTTGTGTGACTAACTGCAGTCAATGTGGTTAGCTATTTATATTTTAGTGTGGGCAGTAAAATCCTACATATTGTTATACTTAGTGAGAGATGAATTTGTGCTGTCACCCTGATCACCATGGATACAGCCCATATGTACATTTTTCTATATTTAAAATATATAAAACACAGCTTTCCATGTACATTGATTATCAGTAACCCCTCGGTTGTAACACATTATCTAAAATATGTTAAAATCTTAAAGTGTATTCTTGTTTCAGAGAGATTTCATTTCCCGTCAGTCTCACTTTAAGTCTCTTCAATTCTCCTCATACACCTCTGTTTGTCAGCTCAGTTGCCTCCCTCTTACACTCCTGGGGAATGTCTACACTGGGGAGTTATTTCTAAATAACAAGGTGAGCGTCCATACAGCAAGCCCGTTATTTCAAAAAACAGGCTTGTTATTAAAACAAAAAACAAACAACCCTCCTTGTGCTGAGGAATAATGCTTATTTCAAAATTGTCATTTCAAAATAGTGTTAGTGTGGATGCTGCTGTTATTTCAAAGTAACTGGCCTCCAGAGGCCTCTCTCAGCTGCCCTTGTGGCCATTCTGGCCACACACCTGACAACTCTAATGTTCCCCTTCTCCTGCAGTCTTTAAAATGGCAGGCAGAAGGGAAAGGACTTACGGCACCACACAAGCCCTGCCAGCCCCTTGCCACACAGCATCCTTCGCTGGAGCTAGGCAGAGACCAGTGCTCCCTCCAAACCTCTCATGGCTGCAAGCACACTTGCAGTCACCTCCAAAGCCCCTGGCCAGGGGCAAAAGAGGACATCTGCTGAGCCTAGTGTTGAAGGTCTCTTTTGTGGAGTCTAGGTTTCCCATTTAGGGCTTCATAAGACAGGAAAGTGAGGGGTAGGCTGCGTCACACAGGATGCACATGGGCATTTCCACCTCCCCGACCATGATGGTGAAGTCAGGAGAAAATGTGTCAGCATGAATCCTCTGGAACAGGTTTGAGTTCCGGAAGAAGCGGGTGTTGTGTTCCTTCCCCAACCACACAATGTAAATTTCAGTGAACTGCCCCCCCCCGGTCCACGAGGGCCTGCAGCATGATGGAAAAGTACCCCTTCTTATTCATATAGTCGGAGGCACAGTGGTCAGGGGCTATAGGGACCTTCCTAAAGACCCTTCCCAAAGCAGGAACAACCCCAGGTAAACCATCCTAACCAGGGCTTTGTCAAGCCAGGACTGAAAGACTTCTAGGGATGGAGATTCCACCCCTTCCCTAGGGAACCCATTCCAGTGCTTCGCCACCCTCTTAATAAAACAGTAAAATGAGTTAAACCTGCATAAGCATGGCTCAGACCATGGATCTCCCCGTACCAAACTGTTTCCTGATGGAGCAGTAGCTGTCCGGCGTGGCGAACTTCCTAAGTGTGATAGTGACACACTTCTGGAGGAGGAATGGTGGGTCTCATGCTGGTGTCCCATCGCTGGAGGGAAGGGGTGAGCCACTCTCAGAGCTCCAGGAAGATGGCCTCCTCCATGGGGAAGTTCTGGAGCCACTGCTGGTTGTCCCACCACTACATGACAATGTGGTCCCACCATTTGGAACTGGTATCCTGCCGCCAGAAGTGGTGCTACATGGTGTGCAGGGGAGAACGGAAGGGAATGCAGTGCATCATGAGCGCCTGGGCAAGGAGGTCCCCCAGTCTGGGGTGCTCATCGGCCTCCTGCAGCAACACAGGGGCAGTCTGTGAACTACACCATGAGACGCAGCAGGAGGACAAAAAGCCAGTTACTGCTTAGCAACAGCTCCGGCTCCATGAGGCGAGTGCTTTGGCAGTCGCAAGGGCAATGAGCGAACGTGGCATGAGTTAGCTTTCCCTCAAGGAGAAGGCAGTAAAGACACAGCTGAGACACAGCTGTAGAGAGGAGCCCCTTTAAGCATGAGTCTCAGCTAGCCTCAGGAAGCAGCTATAGGAAGTGACTTCTGAAGCCCTCCCCGCAGTGCTTCCAGGGGGCTTTAAATGCGATTCAGGCTCCAATCAGTTCTGCACTGTTTCAGTCATGCCTCATAGTGTGAACACACTATTCTGAAATAGTTATTTTGGAAATTATTATTTCAGTATAATTTATTTTGAAATAATTTGCCAGTGTAGACATAGCCCTAGTTCTACTTGGACACAGGCACAATGTCTTATCAAAAAGAAATCCATTTCTGTTTATAACACACGTTTTTCCTTTTCTATCCCCAAAACTCCCAGAGCAGACTATTTGCCCATTTATTTCCTCTCCTTCAGCTTATTCCCTCCAGTCTGGATTCTATTCTTTTCACTGCACTGGAACTACCCTTCATGAAATTCCCTAATAGCCTTTTCTTTCTAGATTTACCAGGCTCTTTACCTTAGTCTTCAGTGCTTTGACCTTATTGATTATCAATTTCTTAATAAGACTCTTTTTCTTAGATTTGCATTCCCCTCCCTTCCACCCTCCCCCAATTACACAACTTTATCTACTGCTATTTCATGGTTACTTTTAGTAGATCCTCTCCCACCCTTTCTTCATGCCACTTCAACCAACTATTAATTTCTTTATGAAGTGCAAAACTCAAAGTATTATCAATAAACAACATTGAGCCCTCACTTGGGAAGTGATATGCGGTCTGGATCCATTACCCAGTGGCGGATATAGGGCAGGGCGAGCGGGGCAGCTGCCCCGGACCCTGCGCTTCAATAGGCCCAGCGCCAGTGCCAGGCTGGCCGGCAGCTGCTGGGGGGGGGGGCGATTATGGGGGGCGCCACAGCCCCACACTTTTGAAATTCCCCGGTGCCGGTCAGTAGGGGAACGTGGGGCTGAGGGAGCTCATGCGCGGCGTGCTGAAACACCACGCAACAGCTGGGAGGGGAGATGCCCAGGCGTGGCGTGGCGTGGCGTGGCGTGGCGTGGCGTGGTGTGACACCATGGCCCGGTACTTTAAAACTGCGCAGCCCAGCATTGCACCAGATGGTTAGGCACGTGGCCTGGAGCCTGGGAAGGCAGAAGGTGGATGGCAGAGGAAGGGGCTTGTGCTGAGGGGAGGGAGATCAGGTCAGAAGAAGAAAGGGGAGGAGAGAAAAATGCCAAAAGGCCAAGTGGAGACAATGAGGAAAAGGGCAGATGGGGAGGTGTCAGTGGGAGGGGGGACAAGGTGATGCTGGGAGAGGAGAGGGTAAAGGCATTGGGGGCGAAAGGAGGGAAGGGGAGGTGCTGGGAGAAGGCTAGAAAGGAGGGGTGGTCATGAGGAAGGCGGGGATGGAGCAAGGCATGTGTGAGGGCACAGGGGCATGAGGGGAATGGGGGCAGAGGGTGGTGAGGGGGTGGGCATCAGGGAAAAAGAGGGCAAAGGGCACAGGGGCAGTGAGAGAAGCGGGAGGCACCAGGAGGGTGCAGGGGTAAGGGAAGGTGCAGATGCCAGAGGATTCTGGGGGTGAAGCAGAAGGGCAGACAGTGCAGGGGAGGGACCAGCACCAGGAGGAGAGAGGCAGGGCAGGTGTGTAGAGAGAGGTGTTAGGAGAGGGGATGAGGAGGGAGTAGCTCACATGATCAGTGTGGGGCTACTGAAGGAGTGGGCATGGGGAGACCCCCTTTTTTCTGTTTTTTCTCCAAGGGGGGGCCCCGCGATATTGTGCTGCCCTGGGCCCCGCAAAACTCTCATCTGCCCCTGCCATTACCCTCATTTTACACTGTAATCCCTACTTTGAAAAATGTAAATCAGATTTTGAGTATGTAACTGCCTACAATTGTCAGGAACAGATCAAGGGCATCTTATTGTAATGTTTGACACCTCTCTGAAGGACTAACCCAAGAGGAAGCAATTGTCTTTAAAACAAATGGTCCATGCCTTGATCAAGAGTTGGCAAAATATAGGCTGTGGGCTGGATTCACCCCACCCAGCTGATCAGCAGAATGTGCATACTTACAGCCAGCAGCATGTTTAGCTGCCCTCCTCCCACCTTGCTCTGTCCTGCAGCCAAGCTGCTCCCAGTACCCTCCTGCTAGCTGTGCAAAGGAGAGTGCTGAAGTCAGGGTGTCCCCTGCCACTATACCCCATCTCTGCAGGGCAGGGAAGGCAACACACACAGTGGAGCTGCTCCTGTCTGAAGTATGAATGAGTTGAGTGCCTCTTAAGAGGCAGTGCACTGTTTCTAAGATTTCTCTCTCTCTCCTCACCTTCTCCTCCCCACCCCCTCCAGAGTATCTTACACACACTGTCACCCCAGCTCCATATATCCTATCTCTGTAGAGGAGGGGAGGGGAGACAGCAAAGGAAGACAATTTTCCTTATCTTAAAAAGACAGCACATGGCATCGCTCAGAAACTTACCCAGCTGCAGCCAGCACACACAAACTGTGTCACAAAGTCAGTACCACACACAGAATCTCTCTCTCAAGCCCTAAGCCCTGCGCCTGCCAGGGGCCCAGAGCTGACCCCATGGCAACTTATTGACATTTGTGGAGTTCCCTCCCCTACGAAAATTATCACCCACCTCTGACCTAGGTCAATGGTTTTGTTACAAATTGGTTTTCCGTGCTTGGAGCACATCGGGACTGGGCCTAACCACATGAACTAGAATTTTCTCTCAATCATTCCCCCCACCCTCCACATAGAAAACTACTGGCAGATAGAGCAGAAGGCAGAAAAAGTCTACCCACCTGGCACCAGGTTGCCACAAGTAGTTGTTAGTGTGAACTTAAAAGGAGGGAACATCCAGGTTTTGGAGGTTTTCTGCATCTCTAACTTCTGTATAGGGTTCTTTACATGCCACTTAGTCCCTGAAAAGCTGAATTATAAACAAGAGCAAGGTGTAACCGGAGATGGGTAGGCAGTGTGCAAAAGCAGGTTTCAGGGCCTAAAGTAGTTAAGATTGTGTAGTCAAACCTCAAGGAAAGGTGCTAGAAAGGTCAGGGTCTACACCTGGAAGCATGTCTTAGGGGTAGGGCTGCCAGATGGTTGAAACAAAAATACCGACACCCCCCTCCCCTTGCAGAGATAGGAACAGGGGAGAGGTTGAGCACTAAGACCCAGGGGAGCACTGCTTCCCCTATGTCTTTTGGCCGGCAGCCATTTTGTGCCAGCAGCCTTGGGGACCCAGGTAAGCATGGGGGCTGGGAGTGTTGGGAGCCAGGAGAGGGCTGGGGGCGGGAGAGAGGGAAGAGAGGCTGGGCACTGAGTGTTTGTAGGGTTGCCAGGTGCCTGGCATTTTTGCCTCCTGGCTGGGGAAAAATTCAGAAAATACTGGACATTTTAGGTGTCCGGTATTCTCTGAATTTTTTTTTAACCGGACAGGAGCTGAAAATACCAGACTGTCCGGGTGAATACTGGACACCTGGCAACCCTACTTAGGGGCCCAGGTCAACTAACAGTGTCTGGAACTTGTCCAGCCCCAATTGGCTTGGAAGCATGTTAGAGCCATCCAAAAGGTGCAGTTACAACCAACTAGTGACTGTCCACTAGGGGGAAAGTCAGCCAGGTGCCTAACATACAGAATATCAGTAAATTAAGGATGAAGTTTAAGAAGACTACCCTCTCTTAAGTCTCCTTTGGCTAGCAGCTCTATTTCCAGAGCCATGTTAATGACAGGTATTAGGATAAAATTATACTGGTTTGTGCCAGCTAAAACTAAAGATGCTCTAGAAGTAAATAAGGATTGAGTTTCAATTGAAACCATTCCAGCAGAAGAGGACAGAGAAGCAACAGCATTAAACAGGCTTAAAAATGTTTTCATGCTGAAAAAAAAAAATCTCATATCCCACAAGCCTCATTATTGATTTGTAGATCAGTTTCTTATTATTGTTCCTCTATGATCCCCATATTAGTTACTTTTGCAGCTTCTGTGAATTACACAGTAGTTCTTGGAAAAAGCCATAGAAATATTCCCCTGTTTGCCTAATAAGTTCACACCCCAAATCTAGAGTTAACTAAAGGCTTCAGGATACAAACAGATAGTTAATTGCTGCATGCAGAAATGACTGTGATGAGCTATCAGGCTGGGTAATTCAATTTCTTCAATATATGAGAACTGAACTTAATTTTGGTGTTTTATGTACTATGTAAATCTTGTGTCTGATAACATGAAATTATAACTAGAGTGAATTCATTGTGGCAAGTCAAGCTACTGTAAATTGTTATGTCTTGAGATTCCTTTAAGTGTCAAATCACTGAGATTTTCAGATGGTTCCAAGTTACAGATTCAGTTAATGAGCCACCTTGCTGTCTGGTTACTCCAGACTGTGGGTTTTTTTCTGCCCCCAACCGTTACATTTATTCAACATCTTACTCAAAATCTTAAGTAACTGGTACTGGGAATTTAAAAGGCCCAAAGCATTCTGCAACTAGAATAAGCTCAATTCCCAGATAACTTGATGTAGTAATTTTAGACTGCAGTATCATTGACAATACTGGCAAAAGCAAAAATAAATCAGAGATCTTAAACACTCTTTGAGGAGAGGAATGGATATCAGTGCATCAGCGCTCACCACTGTCAGCTTTCATTGATATTCAATAGGTGGGAAAGAGAGTTCAACAACTCACAATCAATGCCACAGAGTTCCCAAAAAGCAGCTTATTACAGACACTAGCAAGAAAGTCCTGATAGTCAGGCCACAGTTCACTGATGACAGTACTTAAAATTTCACTAAGGCAAGCATGTACATGAACTACTGAATGGTGTACTACAGGTACTGCATTCAGAAAGCCAACTCAGAATGTATTGTGCACACAAATACTTTAGCTCAAATAAACCAGGATTTCTTAACAGAGTATAATTATCTAGTACTATTAAACAGTCTTCTTATTATTAATGTCTCCAGTATTTTACCTTGAGTAATTATATAGCAGGTTGGAATGTCATTTATCTTCACTTGTGAAAATTAGACTTTAATCTTTCATACAGTGAGAGGACAACTGAAGTGACAACGTAATCTACTGGAAGTAAGAAAAAGAATCACAGTTTAAATTACTATGTGAGAAATACTTCCAGATATATATTTTTATTTATATGGATATAGTCTAATGCACATGATTTACAGTACTATGTTTGGAGGACTATTCGCTGTTAGATTTAGGTCAGGGCAATAGTCAGTGGTGAAATAAGCTGTTACGGAACAGACTGGTTGATTTAAGTACCATAAAGACATGTACACCTCCCCCCCCCCCCCCACGGATTTGGTTTTGGACTATTTCGCTCAGTCCTTGTGGGGCTTTTTTCCAGTACTAAATAGAGCTCTCACTCTCATAGCTTCTGAAACAGTTTTCTAGCTTCCATATCAGTCAGGCAAGCCTCTGGAGCCCTATGTTTTTAATCAATTCAAGTCACATTACCTTTAATCTAACCTCATCTAAATAGAGTTTAGACACATTTTCAGTGGGAAGGAATTACACAGATGCAATCCCACTACCAAAAGACCCTGGCCATATTTTAAACACAAGTGTGTTGTGAATAAGTATATGAAATCCATCTTGGGCCTTGATATATTAATCATGTTTATGTTCGGGATCCCTACACAACTTTTGAGAATTGTGTGTGTATTACTCTGAAAACTGTTTCATAGAGATATTCTAAAATACCTAGTGCAGTACCTAGGTTTCTCATGCACACCCATGACATTTTGAACAAAGAAAAATTCTCTCTTTTACCTCTCATGTGATAGATAAGTATTTGCCTGAAAGAGCCCTTATTAGTACTTGTAGTTCATCTTTAATGTTTAAATGGCCTTGTTTACATTTGCAGGCAACTACACATAACAATGGAAAGCAAGGTGCATCCACATACAGCATTGAAAGGCACCAGCAGTATGGGGGTGGGGGTTTCTGTCAGAGCCTTTCCTTGCAGCAGGGAGACAAAGAACATCAAACTGGTCATACTGGGTCAGAACAACATGTCTGATTCAGCCCCGATTTTATGTTTTCCGAATATGGGCAATGCCAGGTGCTTCAGAGTGAATGAACAAAACAGGTGAGCCATTCCCAGCTTTTGACAATCAGAAGCTAGGGACACCATCCTTACCCAGGCAGGCTAATAGCCATTGATGGACCTATTCTCCATGAATTTATCTAGTTCTTTTTTAACTCTGTTATACTCTTGGCTTTCCCAGATCATAGTGTGGAGGAGTTCCACCGGCTGACTGTGGGTTTTGTGAACCGGAACTCTACATTTCTAAAAATAGAACTGTGGACTTGAGAGGCACTACACTACTATGATGTTTAGAGAGCTTTTTAGGGTACGTATTCTATGCCTCGGGTATCTTAGCTTCAGGGCTATCATTATGAATTCTCAACTATTTTAACCTGAAATATCTCTAATGGTGATTTTTTTTTTCAAGCTAACACGTACTCTTTAAGAAACAGATTGGCTAGATGTATCTAAAAACAAACAGGATGTATTTAAACTAAAGAAAATGGGAGTACAAAATAGTCTATTAAATTATTTTTTTTAAACAGACACCATTCTTATCCTCTATGCTAAAAGTACATTTAACAACCTATTGAAAACCATTCAGAATAATCATAAACAGGATCATTAACTCATTAGTTCACTTAATGTCACTTTAATTCTAAATGGCAGCATCCACACAGAAATTTAATGTGTCCTGTTTAGTTAATCCACTTTAAATTCATTCATACCCTTTGTTAATTTGGATTAATGTCCCTGTCTAAACAAACTCTTAAAAGCAGGGATCTCTCCTGAAATCAGGCTCCACTTCAGCTTTGCCAGATTGCTCTGACCAGAATCATATAGAAACCAAGTAAAGCATGTCCTAAAATCTCCATCCAGACTTGCTGATATCCTTTACCTCAAACTGGGCTATGCCATGATCCCTACAAGTTTCCAAGTCACAGCTAGACCAGAGTTTTCAACCTTTTTACCCTGGTGGGCCACATCTACACAAGATACATTACCTGTATATCTACAAAAACAATAAGGCTGAGTGTTTGTGGCGACAACAATACAATTCAAATCAGTGTACTATCTTTCAGTTTATATGCTGGCAAATGTCTATCAAAAGCAGTTTAAATTCACAAAAATTGTAGTGATTTAATTGTTAAAATTAATTTACTGCAAAGGTGGCCTGGTGTATTTCCACCCTCACTTGTACATTGCTGCTAATGGCATGGCTGGGTTGAGCCCCTGGAGAGCAAAACCTGCCTGAAGAGATGGAGAGCAGTGTTCCCTCTAAAGTGCGCGCCGCCCGCATGGCTGCACAGAAAAATTCTAATGAGTGTAAAATGAGAGTGTTAGATTTCACGATATTTTAAAGTAACTGAGGTTGTAGTGTGCCTGCATACCTAGATATGTAATTTAAATTATTACATTCTGCCATACTAATTATTTAAATATTATGACCTCCCTAATATTCTCTTACCAGCATTCTACTATATATAGATTCTCCAAAGTCAGGCAATATGGGTTAATGTGTGTAAAATAACATTTACAAACACTGTTTATTATTTGACAGTGTTCTGTGTATCTGTAGAAGCCTCACAATACAGATACAACAATGAATAATAGGCTTGACTCCCTCGTGCCGTAGGATCATTTTGCATTCCAGTGACACAAAGGTATCCTAAGGGAAGTGATCTCACTTCATTACTTGGGTCTTATTCCCAATGTAGGTAGGGGACTCCCTATCTTGCTTAGAGCCAATGAAATAGCTCTGTGATGCCCCCCTTAAACTCCTGGAATAGGGGCATTCTGGAGGAAAATAAATCAGTGCTGCAATGTGCTTATTCTTGGCCTCTTGTGACTTCTATGGAACTGCAGACAATGCAGATTTTGAGCGGCCCTCATCTATGCTAATCTAACATACAGAAAACTTCGCAGTATTAATTTTCTTTTTATTTGACTTCATATTAAATAAATAAATAAAGTTATGCACCTTGTTAATTATCCCTTGTTTTAGTTTTCTTTCTTTAATGATTTGGGGGCCATGGTGGCACACATCCGAACAAGTGCACATGACTTCAGTATTGGTGCACAAGACAAAACTCACTCTGGTCATGGATGGGTAATCTTAGAGGGAACACTGATGGAGAGCCCTGCCCAGTGCAGAGTATCCCTCCAGTCAGGTGCTGCCTTCTACTCATTTCGTCTCATGAGGAAAAATGAATTGCAGCCTGTAGACTTTATTCATACTATTTAACCAACAGAACTATTAGCTACTATCATTTCTGACTGAACTTCAACAAGTATTTATTGGCACAGAAATATGGTCCTGCTACTCCTTAACGGTTTGAGCTCTTCATAGCAAAATGCAGATTATCATTCCAACAGTTATTTATACCATGTTGCCATGGGGTACACACTCACTACTGCAAGTTACCTGCTTCAGGCAAATTTAGGGATTAGTTCCATCTGGTTCAGTGCCTACTTTCTCCCCTTCTATGTTTGCAGCTCTTCTCTTGCTCACAGAGTTTCCATGTTGCTGTTTTGTGACTCAGCCCTCCAGGGAAGCCTTTCAAACTCTCTCTCACCAAGCAGCATCAGGCAGTGCTCATACCTGCAGCCTATTTCAGGTAGCAATGTTAGCAGTCTTCCTATTCACTTCCCCTAGAAATGCCACTGTATAGAAATCCAGGCCTTTCCACTACTCTGGGTTCCAGTCCAAGGCCTTACAGGAAGCAGATAAGAGCTGCAGTACAACTACCTTACTTCTCTCTTCCCTGAGCTACTTCCTACCATGCTTCCTCAAGCATTTCATTCTCCAGCCATGCTAGACTCTTACACCTCCTTGATCAACCTTTTCCCTTCCTTTCTTGTCAGGGAGAGATTTATTTTCACTGTTGTCAGTCCTCTGGCTTTATAGTAGCCCTACCTGTTCCTGTTAATTAACAGATTCACCACAGTCTAAATTTCCCCATTTGCAGCTCAGTTGGTTAATTGGGCACACCTGGACTAATTCAATTTTCTCAGGGCTGGGGTATGAGCACAACCCAGCCACATTCATATGACAAATGTGAAAAGCCTGTTGAATTTTTTAGATTTACTCTTGAAAACATTCACAAACAAGAATGAAAAATATTATTTTTCAGAGTTCCCGGCCAGACACAAAAACTTCTGCTAAAAGCAAAATAAATGCTTATAGACTAACGGATTTATTGAAGCATAAGCTTTCATGGGCAAAGACCCACTTCGTCAGATGCATGTAGACTCCTCGTCACTATTTAAATGTTATATTTTGTTTACCTTAAGAACACTGAATACAGAAAATATGCTTGCACTTCAAACTTTGGTCCATATCCTACAGACATTTCACACGCACAAACATCACTGAAGTCAGCCAATGATAATTTAATGTACTGAAGGGCTGCGTCTACACTGGCATGATTTTGCGCCAATACTGTCAACGGAAGAGTTTTTCCATTAAAAGTATTTGTGCAAGAGAGCGTCTATACTGGCATGTGCCTTTGCGCATGGACGCTCTCTTGCGCAAGAAAGCTCTGTTGGCCATTTTAGCTATCGGGTTACCTGTCTACACTGGCCTCTTGCGCAAGAGGACTTATCCCTGAGCAGGAGAGTCAGAGTATTTGTGCAAGATGCACTGATTTCATACATTAGAACGTCAGTGTTCTTGTGCAAATACTCGCGGCCAGTGTAGACAGGTGGCAAGTTTTTGTGCAAAAGTGGTTGCTTTTGCGCAAAATCTTGCCAATGTAGACACAGCCAAGGACTGCAAAACCAACTCCACAAATATTTAGCATAATTAAAGTATTGTATAAACTATGGGCCTTTTGGCAATGATAACACACTGTCTGCTTCCTCAAAATGCTATGTAGGTTTATATTCTGCCTTTCAATATTATGAGTAACTGTAACAATTGTTGAGCACATTCTATACACTAAAAATGCCATGCAACGTTCCCCATAGAGACTCTATTAACACAGCTTTAAAAAAAAAAAAAGTGACCAAAACTGCCATTCTGAGAAATGCTGACAGTCTGTAGTCATTCCTACATATTGTAGTACAGTTTTCCAATTGCAGAAGGGAATGAGCAACATTCTCTTATCAGCCAGAGGGCTCTATTTACTCCAAATGAAAAACTCCCAAGTGAAGGAAGGGAGAGTGCTGGACAGAGCCAGTGAAGAGCAGCTTCCCTAAATGCCTGTGCACAGATGCCACAAAAATATTTCAAGATTCTGCTACTGAATTCTGATGAATAACTTTTTTTTCATTGTTTATAACAGTTTGCACATGGTCTTTTTTAAAAAAGAGTCACTCATGGAGGAAAGAAAAAAAGATAGAAGTTGCAGATTTCAAATGCTTTTTCTAGTGTGCTTGTAGCATTAGATTTTTTTCAAGTGAAGTTATACAGCAGATTAAAATGGAATTCCTCCTATCAACTGTGATGTTCTGTGAAAGAGAAAGCTGAACAACAAAGCTCCTTAAATAAAATCCTAAAGCTCGATAGTTTGTAAATGGCAGCCACATGTGTCAAGAAAGTGTCTTCTATAGCAGCCGTTCGCAAACTTTTGGGGTTCAGGACTCATTTGTAAATGTTGGAGGCCCTGGATGGTTTCAGTCAGATTCTGCTCCCCACCTGGGCTGGGTCCAGCCTAGCTGTGACCACACAGTGGTGGCTCCTGCAGCTATTCTGTGGGGCTGGCTGGGTTTGGCTATCAGTGTTGCAACCTTCAGGGTTACAGTTCTGTACAGATTTGGCTCAGTCCGCCTGACTAGACCAAATTTGTGTGCATGGACTAGTATCCTGGCTCATGGGATTGCATTGCCACTCACTCAAGTTTGGCCTACCCAGACTCCCATCGGCATTATGACTTGGCCATACTGAATGGCGCCGGGACCCCATAGGCTGCAGTGCCTGTAGCAGGGAAGCGAGCCCAGCCATCTCCATGGGACTAGTGTCACAGGACCTTCAATATGACCCTCTAAAACATTCTGGTGACACAATTTTGGGCCCCCACCCACAGGATGAGAAAACTTGTTCCACAGTTCATAAATAGAACACAATTGTCAGATAAAATGTCAGAGTTAGATTTTTTTTCTTCCTTTAATATCTTGAGTTACACCCTTAGTGTTACAGTTTCTGTTTTATATTATTCTCTATATAGAACACATCCAGACAGATTTCTAGACATAAATTCTGAATCTTAGACTATATTATATGTAAGTGTATCAGTAAATGGTTCTAACATTAAAATTATGTAAATATTTAAGACAGATAATTAAAACGTTTCATATAAACTCTATTTTCTAATTAGCTATGAGCTTAGTTTATTGAAAACAAGAGCAGCAAGAAGAACAACCTGAAAAAAAACAGACACTAAAACATGGTTATTTATAAGTTCCAGAATGTCACTTGTTTTGCAAAAAATATATATATATATAAACAGACTGGAGGAAATCTTAATATGGCCAAAAGGTCACACTTCCTAATACAGGAAATAGAGTATGCCAAATTATAGCAGTCACTTAAAAAATTAAAGAGGTTGGAGAGGACTTGCAAAATAGTAACCACCAAGAAATTTAGCAAGATCAAAGACACATAACATTCAAATCAAAAGCTACTCATGACTTCCATCTTCCCGGTAAAGCTACAGTAATTCCTCATTTAGCACGTGCCCTCCTGACACATTTTCGTGATAGCATGATTTTTTCGGGGGTAGCTTTTTTGAATTACACGACCGTCCCTGGAATAACTTGATTTCCCCTGCCGGCCCATTGCCGGTGGCTGTGCAGGGCCTCCCCCGCTTCCCTGCAAAGCAGTGGAGAGTTCGTCGCTCGCCACACCATTCCCCGCTGACTCCCCCTCACCAGACACCTTGCCCCCTCTCCTCTACCCCTGCTTGCAGGCCGGTGGCTGGGTTTCCCCAGCCGGCCCATCGCCGGCGGCTGCGCAGGGCTTCCCCCGCCTCCCTGCAAAGCGGTGGAGGGTTGGCTGCTCGCCGCGCTGTTCCCTGCTGACTTCCCCTCCCCCTCCCCTCGCCGGACGCAGTGCGGGTCCTGGAAGACCCACCACAGGGGCATACTCCTAACCCAATACCCCTGCCCTCTCCTCCTCTTCCCTTCCCCAGAGCCAAACAGCTCCCCTCCCTGCTGTAACCCAGTCCTCTTTCTCCCCCAATCTTATGTCCCGGTCCCAACAGACACCTACGTTTGAAACGCAACTCCCACCTTTTCCATTATTTTCAATGGGAAAACTTACCCCACATAAGACGTTTTCACTTAACACGATCATTTTCTGAAACATATCTATAGTGTTAAATGAGGAATTACTGTACTATGCATTGAATTTGAGCTACAATAGATTTTAGTAGCACTCTTTTCCCTACTCTCATCTTGCACAAATGCTGCCAGTAAGATTTGTATTATAAGCCTCAGGATTGGGGGGAGAGGGGAACGGGGGAAGGGAGGGAAAATCTAACCACAGTCCAGCAGAGAAACATGTACAATTTGATTATTTTTAAAACCAAGTTCTCATACGGACATCATTAACAATCTTTAGATTTCTGCTTTGTAGATGTCAAGATTGAAGTTGAGGAAGAAAGTGAAGCAACAGGATAACATCAACAATAAACACCATTAAAATTGCCCTGTCTCAAGTGCAAATTGGAGCCAGAGGTTTTTGGCAGAATTTGAAGCAGGAAAATTGTTCAGAGATGAAATACGCCTGGTGAAGATGTTTGTCAAGACTCAATCCAGATGACACTTGGAAGCATTCCAGTGCTGAACATTTCTAAATGCACTGCATATCTAAATCAAGTGTATTGTTGCTAGGAATTTAGAGATTCATGTACTTTAAGGCTGAAGAGATTACAGTATAATATAGTTATAGTATGGGTCAATAGCAACTGGGGAAAAACGAGAATCCTCTTACACTGGAGCACAGGGAAAGATTGGTACTTTGTGGCTAACCTGCTCAGAGACACAGATCTTTATAATCTGAGTATCTGGTTAACTGGGCCACTTGGACCCAAAAACACCACGGAAGCCAACTGCATCACAAAAGGAAAATGTACTTTTGCATATGTTTATTTTAGATCTGATTGAAAAACTTTAAAGCCTGATCAAAACTCAACTGAACCACCTCATCTCTTGAATTCCAGGCACCACTAATTCTATTACAGGTTGGACCTCCCTGGTCCAGCACCCTCAAGGCCAGATCAGTCCTGAGAAAGGAATTTTCCAGACCAGGGGAGGTCCTCTGCCACTGGCCTCCCAAACCACCATTGGCTGTGCTGCTGACCCTATCCAGAGATCCCTCTGCCATGCCACCAGAGCCCCTCCTTTCCCCAGGGCTCCCAGCCTCATCACCAGTTCCCCTGCTCCAGGGGCCTCTGGGGCAGAAACATCTGTCCTACTGGACCACAGATGTTGCTGGACCAGAGAGTCTTGGTTTAGGGAGGTACAACCTGTATGTACACTGTCATAGTACAAGATAATGAAACACTGTTCAGTACATAGTACTGGTACAACTGTGCCTTCTACATGCAGACTTTTGCCGCTGGGAATATCAAATGTATGAAGGCCTTCTTCTTATATAGGTCTAAGAGTAGTATGTCATGGAGAGAGAGAGGTAGGGTTGCCACGTGTCCGCTTTTGAACTGGACAGTCCAATATTTGAGCTTTCTGTTTGGGAAACAAATTGAGAAAATATAAATGAGAAAATATAAATGTCCAGTATTTTCTAAATAAGATGTAATGTAGATTGTGATGTAATGACAAGTGTGTCCGGTATTTTTGTTTAAACCATCTGCCAACCCTAGAGCGAAGAAGATTGGTGAGTAGAACCCACACAAATTTCTTAATTTTACTCAGACTAGTCATTTTCTTTGCTGAGGGAATAACAATCATTGCCTTCCTGCAACAGAAATCAGACACTCTTTTGGTTTGCTTAATGAGTAATGCTAGTCACAGACCAGAAGCTCAGAATCTAGCTCATTAAAATGCTCACATATTTACACCAAGAAGTGTATCTCTAAAGGATACATCAACTGTGCTTTCTTTCCTATGCACCAGTATAAATGGGAAATCGTGGCTTTTGCAACAGTAGCATGGATATATCAACTGTAGCCTGCATATTTGAGAATTAATTTGATTTAAGATGAAAGGCCATTATAAGCCCATGAAAGGTTGGGAATTACACCACCTATACTATAAGAAGGAGGAAAACTGTCTCAAACTTAGATTTGTTTTACATATAAATAAGTTTAGTTATCTGGCTCAAAGACAGTAACCAAAGTACTAATGCATTTTGGAGAGATTTCATCCTCAAATTGCTACACTTTAAAGTAAAGCATGTAGTATGCACATATTTTCTGTAATGAAATCCTGGGAGTAATTATATGGGACTGCAGAGGATGAGCACACACCCTAGGCTTGCCAATTTTGTAATGTTTTTTAAAAGAGTGCCAAAACATCTCTCCTAGACCCTGTCTTCCCTCTCCCGCATTGCTTACCGCTATTCCCCATTCTCCTCTACCCAGGTTGGCAGGGACTCGCCTGTGGAGCCACAGCAAGGAGCTGTAGCAGCCCGATGCATGCAGGAGGCAGCTCCATCTGAGGATACTCTGACAAAAGTGATGACCTGGCAACCTCCTGGTCACTTCCACCCACAATAACCAGACTCCGTGCATGTGGTCAGCAGATATAACTGGATACTGTGAGGTCCCCTTTTGGAGGGAACTTTTCAATAAAAAGGGCACCTGCAGGGCAGTTCTTAAGATTTATGGGGGCCCTACACAGTAATATTAAACTGGTGCCCTTAGGCCCAATGACAGCTGGGGATAATGATGATTTTTCAGAAATGTGATTTTATAATCATCAGCAACACACTAATGAAATATTTTTAAAACAAAATTTTAAACTAAGGTCTCATAGATAAAAGTTAAGTCTACACTGGGAAGGCTTAGCGACAAAAGTGCTATTGACATACAAAAGTCTCCAAAAGTGAAAACCGGTCAAACCAGTTTTTCTGCCTCCTATTGTTGACATTTCATGGCCACATTGCTGGCTGCCCTGTTGACAGACAGAACAAAGCAACATGGGTAAGCATCCCACAGTGCAGTATTGTGGGAAGGCAGAGCAGATTCCTGTGCTTCTTAGGATTCCCTTGTTGCTCTGTGAGCTCTCAGTGCTAAGAAAGGTCAGAGCAGCACAGCAGTCTCTTCAGCCCTCCTGCTGCAGCAGCAGAACAGAAGCATTCTAATGATTTGTTCTGTTTGTTCTCCAAACCAAGCAGCTCACTCAGTTTTCAGATACTTCCTGGAGCTTTAAAAGAAGAGGGATGCATGCCTGCAGGGCAGCAGAGGTCACAAAACACTAAGCATAGCCATCAGGAAAGGTACCATGGGATACTGGCAGAAGCCAGCTCTCTCGACAAAACACAATCCACACTGTTGACAATAAAGGGAAGGGGGAAACACAAACATCGCTCTCAGGGGTTGCATTGTAGTGTAAACATTCTCACTGTTTTGTCACCAAAGGCAGGTTTTGGTGACAAAACATGCCAGTGTAGACAAGACCTAACACAGTATATTTAAATGGCTTCATTATCACTTGAATGGCTCTTTCACATTTCCTGATGATGGTTTAGTTGAAGAACTGAGAAGAGAGGAGGTACTGAAACAAGGTCAGTAGGGCAGCTTTGGACTTCTACTGGGCAGATGGAGTTTATAAACCCACAGCTAGCAGTGAGGAATAGAAAAACTAGAGAAGGCAGAGATGGGAGCAAAGGTAGTCAAACATGGATGAAGAGAATAATGAAAATGAAAAAAAAGAGTAGGTACTTGGAGACAGCTAGGTGTTTCAGAAACAGGAAAAACTAAAAGGAAGACAAGGAAAAAGTACGAAAGAAATGTAAGCCACTATGTAGGGCAGAATGAGGATGAGTGAGAAAGGGAGATAGAAAGGCTAAAGAATTGTCTGAGGACTAAAATATAATGGAGAAAGACTATAGATACATTTCCGAAAGACCTCTGTGGCAGAGCAATATCTTGGAATGGAGGAAAGACTACAGAGTGCATGTGTGAAGGAAGAGGAAAATAAGTTGGGGAGGAAAGGGAGAAACTTGTAGATGCAACAATGCAGGGGCAGACGATAAGAATGAATATGTGCAATGGCTGGCCAGGGAAAGAAGTAACAAAGAATGAGACTTTTTTCCAGCAGTCAAACTTGAACCTCTTAAGTAAGATGTTCTTTAGAACAAAAAGGTCAAAAGAGAAGAGGAACAAGGCTCACATTTATGGGAATGGGACAGCAAAGATACTCAATGTGTATACTTCTCAATACTGCATTTCCCCAGGTAACTTTTAAGTACTATTGAAAGGAAACTCAGTATGTTGGAGCATTAAAAGCTGAAGCTGGTGGTGTTTGTTGTGTTGTCAATAAGCCATCATATCCAACAGAAAGTTTCACACACCTCTTAGGTCAATGGTCATCAAGCAGTAGATCGGGATCTACCGGTAGGTCTTGGAGACTCTGACAGGTGATCATGACTGGTTTGGCCAAGAAACTATCAAGTGCCAGCACTTCAGCTCTCCCTCCCCACATGGCTGCACTTCTCCTTTGCCTTGGAGCTGTCCCCTCAGAAACCTCCTGTTTGCTGTGCAGGGGAGGGAGAAGAGGGTGCTGATGTCAAGTTGCCTCTTCTTCCACTTTGTCTCCTATCTCCACAGAGCAAAGAGGGGGTACAACAGCACTTGGGATGGAGTTTGCTGGCTGCTTTTGGTAGTGGTGCAGGGCCAGGACAGGGGTAGCCTTCCTTAGCCTCACTGCACCACCACCCAGGAGCCATCTGAAGTAAGCAGGGCCCAGCTGGAGCCCACATCCTGACACCCTACCCGCCTCCTGCACTCCAGCACCCCTGCATCCATAAACCCTCCCAGAGCCTGCACCTAGAACCCCCTTCCCACAATTTTTGGCCCATCCAACTCAGTCCTGAGCATGCCCCAGCTAGTGAGAGGGAGGGAGGATGGAGACAGTAGGGGCGGGGCCTCAGAGAAAGGGCACAAAGGAGGCAGGGCAAGGCTATTTGGATTGAGTTAGATCTTGGATTGCATTTAAATTCAAAAAGTGATCTTATGCTTTAAAAAGTTGGAGGCCACTGCCTTAGGTGCATTCATCCCACCATTTTTGCTACATTTGTCCAAATTGCTGTCAATAGAGCCAAGAAAATAGTGATCTTGTCAATGCATTAGAAAGTTTGAGAAGTCAGTCATTTTTAAAAATATTGAAAAACAGGTATTGCAAACTGAATAAAACAAAATATTTTTCTTTTTTTTTCAGATTTTTTTCCATGCCCAAAGTGAACAATTGGGCAAATTCAGATACAAATGCATAAAATGTTTTGGTGTCACTGATTAAAAAATGTCTTGCTCCCCAAAAATTCATACATCTCTAACTGCCAAGTCTGCCATAGTGCTAGCTGTGTTCATGTTTGGGTTTTGACTATCTACTTGCTTTTATTGTGTTGGAAAGCAAAGGGTCATTTACTTGTTTCAGCTAGAGTAAATGGTGGATTCTCTGGAAACTGAAGCTTTCAAATCATTATCTGAGGACTTCAGTAACTGAGCCAGAGAATATGGGGATATTACAGGAGTAGGTGAGTGAAGTTCCGTGGCCTGAAAATGATCAGGAGTTAAGAATAGAAGATGCTTGTGATGATTCTTTCTAACCCTGAAGTCTATAAGCTTTTCCACTGAAGCTGTAGCATATTTTTCTGCACTCATACAAAGGCTAGAGTTGATGTTAATTTTCAGTTAACATCTTTTCAAGGAGCCAATAATGTATAGCAAATCTGACAAAATATTTAGGTCCTCCCACAAACGTGTATTCCAGTTTTCCAGGTCTAGTTTTAAGATATTATCAGGTTGAGGTTTATTTTCTAATCTATTAGTTAGCTAGGTTTTAATTTCAGTTCCAGTATATATAATCCCTTTATCTTTCCAGTTACAATTCCGTCTGTGAACAAACACTGAAGCAGCTATTTTGAATTGGAATTGGTTCATCTTTACATAAAAGAAGATATTCATGAGGTCACCTCTGCTACCTTGATTCTGTAGTTCCTTTCTTTTGTAGCAAACTCCTCACTAGCCAGGGAAAACTATGAAAGTCCATATCCTAGTAGCCCTGTAGGCCCTAGGCCATCAAGGTTTTTCAAAGCTATAATGCTGCATTAATAATGAAGAACATCTCAGCGGGCTAGATTCTCAGTTACGTTGATGCCCCTCTACACTGCCGGAGGAGCTTTAGTGTAACAGAGAATTCAAGACAGTATATTCAGAACTGAGGAAGGTAAAATACAGCCAACTCCAGAGCCTCAGTATTTACCAAGGGAGAGCTTTTTGAAAAAGAAAAAAAACGTTTAAAAAGACATTCTTATTTATATGCTACCTGACAGCAAGAGCTAAATTCTATCAGACCCAGAGGTACATATCAGTTTTTTCATAGGCTTAATAATAATAAATAATAATAATAATAATTAATTAAAAAAAAGATTACCATCATACAGCAACAAATCCCAGAAGTCTTCGCCTGTGTTTTGTTATTGACAGAAAAGTTTATACAGTGGATATATTCCTTTTTCAGATAAGATTAAGTCCAATTAAGCTAAAAATCATCAAGGTTATTACACTATAATAAAACCATCAGAAGTGGAACAATGGCATGAACTACTTCACTATTTGGAGATTAAACTCTCAGCTGGGTCTCAGGCATGAAAACAAACTAGGAACTACTTGTGACACACTCGCACCCTTATATCCCAAATATTATTGGGATATGACTATGGCATAACTAAGATATGCTTTTTGCAAGATAAAGCTAGTAAGGTATCAATAGAAAGCTTATGATTTACTGAATAAAATATGAATGTATCATTTTTGTATCTGAAGTTAGAAATATTGACTACGTATCTGTATTTCAGCTATGCTGCTTTGGGTGACAATCACTGCTAATACCTCAGGTAGAACAACGGACAAACCAGATAGGGCTGACAGCGCATCAGGGAGGACAATGGACTCTAAAAAAAGACTTGGCCTTCCTATGGACCCTCTATACTGCCAATGACTCCTTGATGCTGTGATACTACACAGTCAGGTGACCTGATAATCTGATATTAGACTCCATTTTGGACTGCTGAACTTTTCTACTGGGAGGTGGGGAAAACCAGAACACCAAATGGAAGAGAAGAATTGCTTGTCTCACACTTGAAAGGTATCTATCCTGTGAAGGAATCTACCTAAGACAATATTTAGAGAGAGAAATTACTGTTTCTAACCAGTTTCTTTAGTGTATCTTCAGAATACTAAAAAGGACAACGGTAGCATGTTGCCTAAAAATCAAAAATTGAAAAGGTAACATTTTCTATTCTAAAAAGAAGAAAATGAATGTATAAGAAAGAGAGAACAAGGGGCAGGAAAGTGTCTGAGAAATCTGTAACTCCACATTAACTCCCAATAACTTGAAAATAAACTTAAAGAACTATATAACATGCTATCTTAGCCAATGAAATAAAGACTAGTCAAATATGACTAGGGAGATATATAGCCAGCAGACTATTTTATGTATTTCAAATAATGTAGAATTACTAGCTGGTGACACTGAAAGTGAAGGAAAACTAAAATATCAAGTGGCAATTGTATACTAAATGAGAGAGAAAAGACAAGTACCAATGCTTGAAAGCATTCAGAATTAAACCAGCGATGAAATTCATGAATTACAGTGCTCTGAATTTCAGGTATGCATGAGAAAAATGACTGAGCCTCACAAATACTTCCAAGGGGTTGTTAGAGCAGAATAGCTGTGTCAGTGGAGGAATTCTGCCCTTTTAGATTCCAGATTTATGCCACAAAACAGCTGTGCATAGTAGAAGCAGGGCAAAACAGTCTGAGGAAAGAAGGATGGATTATCTGGAACAGGGCCGGTTTGAGCAGCTGTGACAAGGCCCCTGCAGAAGAGAACAGTGTTATGTCTGCGGAAGCTTTGCTCAGGAAGCTGCTGGGTTCTTCTGTGGAGGCAGCTGCAGAAAAGTATTCTTTTGAAAAGAGGGACCTATAGGGAGCACAGTGACTGTAGAAACCACTCCATTTGTCACATGATAGAAAGGAGACAGAGAAGGAGCAGAACAGCCATAAATTGCTGTACAGTATTTTCACAACATGGAATGCAGGAAGCATGGTGACTCCAGAGATGATGCTCCTTTAAGAAAAAGGAGGAGGGAGCAATGAGTGGAGGGTCCAGGCAGAAAGGGAAGCAGCAGAGCCTTAAAAAGAGATACTTGAACAGAAATTATTGCTCTGACTGGGGAGGGAATAACTGACAGGGACGGGAAGATGTGACAATGGAAATCAAATGTGCATAACTTGGCAGGGAGGTAGTTTTCATTTGGGATAGTAGGTATACGTTTGGGAGGCCCAGATTCTCATTCTCTCTCTCCAGGTCACATGAAAACTGAGTGTGGAACTGGTGCCTCGTGACCACCAAATACAGTCAGCCCTTGACCATCCCTATCTAGATCATATGTATTGATCCCTCTTGAAAACCGTGTGAAAGATATCAAGATTTCCAGCAATGCTATAAATGTGCCAAAGCTACCTCAGAATCACTTTCATCACCTGTTTTTTAAGGAAAATTCCCTTTCAGTGGTTGGAAAAAGATACTATGACCCCCAGGAGCAGGGATGGGGAACCTTTTTTGGGCCACTGACTCACGGAAAAATCAATCAAGGAGCACACACAAAAAGCCCTTATTGACATGGCACCCAACTGAGAAGGAGAAAAACACTCCCCACATTCCCTTCTCACACCAGAGCCTGGGTGCGTGGGGGTGCTTGTATATTTTGTGTGCTTCATCCATGTGGTGGGACAATGGGAGATGTGGGAGATAAAGCACCAACACAGGCTCCCCAATGCAGGGGAGGCCCCTAGACTTGAAGGGCAGGAGTCAGGCAAACTGGGGGGCCACATCCAGGCCCCTATGCCTGAGGTTTCTCACCCTTGCCCAAGAGGCATGAACTCTTAAGAGTGGTGGGCAACCTGTGGCCCATCAGGGTTCTAGGTGTGGCCCACGAGACATTTTGTTTCCCTTTGCTCATGTTCAGGGTGCCAGATTTCGCTCTTTTCCATCCAGGTTGTTTTTTCCTACCAATATTCTAGTATTACTGAAGTGATACACACAAAGCAAATGCACGTGACGTGAGGGGTGTGCTATTTGCACATAACACCAACAGTGAGAGTTGTGCCCTCCCTCTGTAACCAATCAAAGCACTGTTATATTTCAATCAGCGCACCCCACAAATTCTAGGTACACAAGCTCAGTTAGCAAAGCTACCCTCTCCTGGCAGACCAACTTGGTTACGAGTCTGGCGGTGCACTGAGCTGAAGGAGGGCCACTCATGCAGCCCACTCACTAGCCTAGGTTGCTCATCATTACCCTAGAGTCTCCTTCAAGCAGAACTTCCACATTCATGAGTTACCTGCGAGAGCTGTAATAAGACATATAACCAGCTGGTGGGCAGGACTTCAGCTAGTGACCAAGGGTGGAATCCACAAAAGTTTTGTTAGTCATATGCTTATCTCCAATTTTTAGGCACCACTGCAATCAGAAAACTCCCACTTGGCTGCCACCCAATGCTGCAGGAGCCTAAACTCATTAAGACGAATGTTTTTTCCCTCCGGGCACACACAAACTGCAGCCTCATTCTAGGATATCTATCCCCTGCCTGAGCATGTGCTCTGCTGCCTTGTGCTAGGTGTCCTAAGTGACAGTGTGTTTCACAAACCAAAAAGATTAGAGGTTAGCTGCTCAAGTTGTGTTTGAGGGAGGGGGTTCCAGTACATGATCTCTGAGCATGCCTACCAGATCAGGCCCTGAGACACATTCTCACAAAGATAGCTGCGTTCACATTTGTATGGGGAAGAACCGCCTTTGTAGTCTTTATACTAGTGTTGGGGTAGGCAATAAGCAGCTAGTGGGATGGATGCGGTTTGCCAGGGTTAGCCCACAGTGGCCAACAGATGCTTTATTTACCTGTGTATCTGCAGGTACAACCACTCGCACGTTCCGTTTGCTGCTATGTGCCGTTCTTGGCCAATGAGAGTTGCAGGAAATGGTAGCCCAGCCTTCCCCACTTCCTGCAGTTTCCAGTGGCCAGGAAGAGTGAACTGCAGCCAATGGGAGCGGTGAGCAGCTGTACATGTGAAAGCACAGCTAACTAAAAGAGATTGTAGGCCTGCTGGGGGCTAACCCTAGCAAACTGTGTCCAGCCCATTGGACATTTATTGCCCACCCCTGTACTAGTGAATAGGGTACTCAGCCAGGCTGTAGGAGATCCCCAGTTCAAGCCCATCTCCTACTGAGAAGGTGAAAGGATTTGAACAGGGATCTGCCAACTCTCATGTAAATGCCCGAACTCCAGGCTATAGAGTCATTCTCTCTCTCTGGCCCAATTTTGTTTAATTAAAGTGGAACAACTTCAGTGGGAAAGACTGAAGGTGCCCCCATCCAAATATTCTATAGCCTAGTGGTTCACATTCTCACCTGAGAGGCAGGAGACTCAGATGGCATACTTGACCAGTGAGTATCCCATCCACTAAGCTACAAATTAGACAGGAAATTCTCTTCCCTCCCCCAGCTATTTAGCTTATGATTCCATGTGCAACTTATGCAGTTGAGTACCTATGTTCCCTAACTTCATGAATTACTAGCAGAGTTAGGCTCTTCCAAGCAGCCAAATTTAGGCACCTATCTTGAAGAGAGGGGCAATGCTTAGCATTCACTCCCTTGGCTGGGGTCTCCCATTATCTGTTGTAGGCAGCTTCCTCTCTACCATGCTGGCTTTATGAATTTCAATGTAAGGCTCCTCTCTCCCCTAACTCAGGATTTGTGGATCGAAAAAGGTACTTCTGTGACTTTCTAGACCCCTAAAAGTTTGGACTCATTAGGCTCCACATTGCAATGCTTTCTTCCTTTCATGAATCTCATCCCAACTTACTGACTGTTTTAGAACTGCTAATGATTCAAACATAAGCTCTAAACCAGACACAACAGAAGTAGGTAAATGCATTTGACACACAATTTGTTTTTTTCCCCCTGATAATCTATTGAAATTAAAAATAAATCTGTACCACACATATTGGACTAACTTTGAGTAAAATATGCAATGGCATTTACCAAATCTCTTCTTGTTTGACAGCCAACTAAGCTCAATGGATCAAGTAGCAAATTATCCCAAATGACACACGCCCACATTTGAGGGAGGAAATTCATAATGTACTACTTTACCTAAATACTGTATCTTGTTAAATGTGTATACAACTATGTATATGTAAACATATGTATATACATTTCTCCTAAATAGTCTGATGTCTTCTGCACTTCTGGAAAGAGTCTACCCCAAAATTAGAAAGTCAGCAATAAGCAAGTTGCCTAGTCTCTGATGCATAGCCTACGTCAGGGCTACTCAACACGCGGCCCGCAGCCCATTTGTTTGTGGCCTGCAGTGTAGTTTGGGTTTACACAGGGCTCAACATGCAGTCTGCAAGTGGGATCCTTTGACCATGGCCTCCACTGGGAACATGCTCCACAACAGCGAGACATTTCCCAGGCAGGGTGAGCACTGAAAGATTCAAGCAGATGGGCTGGCAGGAACAGACAGGGACAGGGTGTCAGTGTTTCTAGGCCCTGAAGAGGAGATGCCGAGAACACTGGGGCATTGTGGAAAGTGCTGGTTGCTTAGCCTTGTGGGAAGAGTGAGAGGTGCTGACTGGCTCACACTGGCCACGTTTGGGTCCGGTGCCATGCTTTGAGGCTTAATCTTTGTAGTCATGCCCATCAGCGTGAAAGAAGCTATTTGCGTATATATTTGCATATATATGCAACCACGCTTAAGTTGTGGCCCTCTGCATGTGCTGTGAGTATCATTGTGGCCCCTGGGGCTTCCAAAGTTGAGTAGCCCTGGCCCATGTAATAGGTGAAATGATCAAAAGATAAGTGATCCAATTAATAATACAGCAAAGATTGCAGTCTTGTGTCTCAAAAGAGTCACGTGTCTAAAAAAGGAGATAACATTTTTAAACTGAAAAACTGCAATGATCACTTATTACCCTTATATTAGTCAGAATGAAAGAGACAAAGATTCTTCTATATTTAATAATTTATATAAACAAACTAAGCTATATTACCAAGCAATCACAGTATGGTAACCATTATACTTTGAATCAGTTTTGCAAACGTGAACCTTAATATAACCTTTAGATCCTTCACTTGGGCTCTCGTAAAGCATGTAAAACTGGCATTAGCATGGCTAAATGTCACTTTGGAACACCAAAATGTCAGAATTTAATTATACTATGGCAGGACAAACAAAATAGGGAACTCAGGGCCCCCTTTCTCTCCTCCCCAGAAGTAACTTCACCCAGCAGGTCTGTCTAATGGAGAAAATAAAACATGGTAATTCATGGTATTTTGTACTCATTCTGGCTGTGTCAGCGATGGGCAATCCAAGCTAGTGCACGGGTCTCATGAGTGTTCCTCCATCTCAGTGGGCTGCAAGATTGTCCTAACCAAGATCATTTCCCTGATAGGTAGTATTACTAACTGTGCTTGTGCACCTAGAATTTGTGAGGTATGCTGATCAAAGCACTGCTTTGGTTTAATTGGATGCAGAGAAAGCGCATGCTCTCACAATCAGCACACATCTCACTTCACATGTGAATCACTTTAGTAATACCAGTATGAAAACAAAGTATCATGTGGGACCACACGCAGAACCCTTCTAGGCTGCATATGGCCTATGGACTATGTCTAGATCAGAAAAAATAGTCAATTTTAGGCTAACCTACATACTCTAATCCTGCCTGACATCTCTATTCTTTTTTCCTCTTGTTCCCCACTCACCTCTCCTTACCATCTACTTCATCTCTCTCATATCTTCCGTCAGTTTGCCGTTACGCTTGGAATTTCTTTCACCATGGTTGATTATACCTGTAACAAATTTTTGGATGGCTGCATGGCCCAGCACATGGATAGGGAACCAGAAGACCTGGCCTTCTATTCCTGTTTCTGACAATGATCTGTTGAATGACTGCGGGCAAGTCACTTAGCTCTCTTTACCTTAGTTTTGTCACCTGTTTAATGAGGATAACAACTTATCTGTCTTTATACAAGGTGCTTCATAAACGATCTAGAGATAACAAATACTATGCAACATAATGTATTATTAAAACATTTTTGAAATCCACTCTCAGGAGCTTTCCTTTTCCATTATCACCTCACCAATAATCTTTTTCTTGTTCTTCCTTCTGTAAAATATTGTCTAGCATTTGCTTGCCCTGCGTAACTTTGATTGTATGCTCTCAGGAACATGAAATGTGTTTTATACTGTAAAAATACAGTGCAGTAAAATTATTTGCTATATTATTTATTAATAACCATTATGAACCACAGTAGCGTAGAACAGGAAGAGACAAGACTGTGCATGAAACAAATGAAGCAGTGTTTAGATAGAGAGAGAGAGAGAGAGAGAGATAAAATCTATATATATATATAATCTAAAGCAAGTCTAGATGTGACATAGCATTGAAGTAATTTGGAAACAGGGGCAAATGGGGTAAATTCAGCCTTTAGAGAATTGTTTGCAAAGTGCTTTGAGGATGAAAACGTTACGGATCATCATCATTATAGCCATGCAGCACCGCTGTATTAAATATTAGAGGGTTTCACACCTGCCACTGATCTATGCTCGAAATGTGTGTCTTCAACACATCCACTACACTTGGGACAGTTATTTACTATTAGCCAAGTTCTACCTTTAGTGAAATCTGTGTAACGCCACTTAAGAAAACAGTGTTCAACATGTATAACTGAGGGAGAACTTGTCAATCAAAAGGGACTTGATATGAAAAGCGCACTGGGTTTTCTTTTGAAGGAAAAAGAAAGTTAATCATATACCACTATCTGGGACAGGTAGATTTTAATAATACTTTGTAACTATATCACCTGCCAGCTAGGCTACCAAGGCATTTAATGAATAAAGATTCACAAGCCAAAAGGAAAACTGTATTATCTTCATTTTACAGAAGAAAAACACAGACAAGGTTAAAAAAAAAGAGAAAAAAATCAGACAGGAACTCTGTAGTAGAGCTAAGAACAAAATATAGATCTCTTAATTATCTAGAGGTTCTTGGCAATGAATTAGCTGCCTATGTATATCTAAGGTCAACAAGGATCATTGATCATGTCATGCAGCCACTATATCTGGTATGACTCCAGAGTCAATTCATAGCTAGCAAGCACCTTTCTGGTTGTGTCTCTGCACATTTCTCATTCACATCAGAGATTCAAATACAAAACCAAGCAGTCTGGTGCATGGTAAGGATTTTCATGAATCCTCATGCATTATGTAGATCTACAAGTCAGTGAGTTGATCCAGTAGTCCATTTGTCAAAAATTCTTGAGTGGCTTCTAAAAGAAAAAAATATGTGCATCCAAGGAGTGTAAGATCCTGAACAGATCTCTGTGATTCACTTACCAATACATCTTTACATCTAGAATGCCTATTTAAAATTATTGGAGATTATAAAAATAAATAAAATTCGGTCAGTATTTCTGGGCCTATCTTTAAATTAAACAAGTAAAATGTATTTTGTGTAATCTCTTCATTCTTGTAGAATGCCTTTTTAATGAGACAATGAAACAAGTGGTCGTTACCCAGAAAAAGTTACAATATGTATTGTTAGTAATACTGACAGTTTGGACCATCAGCTCAAAAGCGAGTACTCACATCAACCTGAAGTTAGAATGCTCGTGAGAAAGGGCATCTTATCTTTTGCACACTCTCAAAAGCCTGCAAGCACACTCAAGGAATAGCATCTGAAAGAGCAGGCCCTGAGCCAGGTGGCAACTCAACAAAAAGCAAAGGCTTTGTGATTGGAAGGAGGAAGTATGGAAGAATACTGGTGTGCTCAGAAGGCTCCTGTCCCACTAGGGGAAAGAGTATTATGATATGCACAATCCAAACAAATTATATGGCAGGCAAATGCTTCCACGACTTAGATGGTCATAGTCACAGGATGATTGTGTTTGACAAAAGCAAAAATATAGAAACCTCACTCTTACTCAAAGCTGAAGGGAAATCAAGACAGATCTGCCTAAACATTAATGTAAGTTTAGACTCAATAAGAATAGAAGATCAGATCATTAGTTCATCTCATCTAGGGCCTTGTCTCAAAAAGTGGACAATACGTTAGCCAATTGCAGACTGATCTGCAGACCTCTGAAGTAAGAAGAGACTTTTCTTGACCTTTGTAAACAGTCAAGAAACACAAGATTGGACTGTCCACATAATTAGCTGACATAACCACCCATCTTCAGCATTATTTTGCCCTGTTTATAATCCAGCCAGACATTTGTCTTTATTACCTCCCAAGACAAGGAATAAAATCTCTCTCTCTCAAGACAAAAAACCTCTCTTACCAACTAGGGATGTTAAAAAGCAGGTAACTGTGTAACTGCTGAAAGTTTCAGCCATTACATGTACCCGCAATGTGGGGCAGCATCCAGCTCCTGTCTGCCAGCCGCCACTCCCAGGGAGCCAGCTGCAGCCCAGTGCAGCAGCCAGCTCCTCGGCTCCCAGCACACACAAGGTGCTGGCCCATGCTGCTGCCTCTGATACAGAAGTATGCAAGAAGGGGCATGTTATAGGATCAACTAATACCAATGCTGTATGCAGTGCAGGGCCATCAGCAGCCCCCACATATAATTGTTTTCGTCATGGGGAAAATGATTTAGGAATGTTTCAAGGGGTGAACTAATGCTCAGGGCAAGGACAGATTTGGGGCAGATACTTGAACTTTTTCCAAGAGCTCACATTCTTTGGTCAGACATGCTTCAGTGTAGAATCTGGCAGGGAACCATGAGTCCTCCACCCCTTGCCGAGTGGGCAAATTAAGGAGGTATGTGAACAGGGAGGTGGCCAAATTCCTTGGGAACCCAAGAGGGGTAATAATTTCACATATGGGCATAATATGTGGGGCAACTGAGTTGTTTTAGGACATTGGGGTTTACCTATCCAACATAGGAGCTGTCATGTTTTTAACCAAAATAAAAGATGGCATTAGAAGATATCTGGGAACCAGACCTAATCGCTGGCACTTCCTTTTGGCAGCTGTCCAGTGCGGGTACTCCACAGGAAAGGTATGTAGGGACTGGATAAATGACTTGGAAAAGGATGTAGAAAGAGGTGTGCATTAAAAGAAAGAAGGAGAGGTGGTTGGGGGCACCTATGATTGGCATGGAAGGGAGCCAGTCTCCCTCCATTCTTATAGCCCACCTTAACCAACCTATGAGGTAGATTTTTTTTTTTTTTTTGCTTGATCAGGGCATAAGAGGAGGAGTGCGTAGAAGCCCCTGGAGTAGCTATGAAATAAATATGGGGATTACCTGCACTGTACACTGTTTTCTGGGACTAATCAGCAGATATCTACCCAAAAAGTTGTGACCTGATTAAATCTATGCCAAATGTCTTGTCCTTTTTTCCCCGCATAGCCAAACAACTCATTTCAACAGAAGATAGTTCATTTCAGAAGCTACAGTAAAACTAGACAGCTGTTTTACTCAAGGGTTTACAGTTCCTTTTGAAAAGGCTGTGAAATAAATATTGAATGCAGACAGTTAAACAGTATATCCAGAACATTTTAACAAATTTCTTTTTTTTTTTAAATTAGGATGTTACAGCTGACAGTTCATTTTCTTAATTTTACTTCAAATACAATTCCCTCTATTTGTTGGAACCACTCCACATTTCATAGCTCGGATATTACTGAATGTAAAGTTTTTGAAAACTGCCTGAATCAAGTCAGTGACAATCTCTCCCACCATTAAAACAGAAGATAACCGATTAAGACACCATCCAAACTCCACTGAAGTCAACAAGAGTCTGTTAACTTCAGGTTAGACTCTTAATTAGCAAAACATTTAGTAACAAATCTTTCCAGATCTGCCCATAGCAACCAATGCTAACAGCTAGTCAATTAAAGAAGAGTTGACTATCTCCCTTCCCTTAAAAAAAAAAAAAGCATAGTGTGTTAAATTAGTTTATAAAGTGTGACATATAGCATGTATGTACCTATGTACTTATTATAAAGGATGATGCATTACAACTTCATCTTATCGACTTAAGAGGTAGATCTTACTTCTCAATGGCGGTAATTTTTTCCAATCACTGCTCAATAGGGTTATCAGAGTATTGTAACAATTTGTCTTAGATGTGCCTTTCCAATAAAAGAACGCTATAAAGAAAACAACAACTATTATTTAAATCACATGAAATTGTATAACATTTGCTACATTTATTTTATTAAATGTCACTGCATCAGCAAGACCCATTACCTTTATTCTCATCTATATTTGCTAATTGTTAAAGCAATCCAAGACTTTATATTCCATATGTTATAGATTTCTCTATAGGCTAATAAAACTGAGTGGAAATAGGAAGCATGTCTGCAAGCAAATGCTCTTTTTCTAGATCTTCTATGCAGCTAGAAAAACAAATCTAAGAACACCAGAGTTTGAGATCTTTGCCACCAATTTATGCAGCTGGCCAAATATAACAAATGTAACAAAGATTTTCCATGAGGAATCTGTTTATGATGAACCAGCATTTTCCATCAAGTTGTCAGCTACACGATTCAGTACTGAAAAAACAAACATACAAACAAACACACAAACCTGACATAAGACTTAAAACTTGAGGTGTAAAAATTGTTCCTATTTTACTTTCAAGCATTAACTTCTAATTATAGATTTAGCTTTGGAATAAAATGTAATCTCCTTAAAATTTGTGTAATTTCAAAAGGAATAGGAGAAGAATATATATTTGGCAGGCATAAGATATTGTATTCTCCTAAACAGAACAATTTGGAGCATATGATATGGAAGACTTTTAAAAATCATATTTAGTTTAGAAGTCAGCAGAAGTTGGTCCAATATCTCATTCACCATGGTTCTCACAGTTTTGGTCAATTAAATATAAATTTATAAGTTAACTATTTAAGATTAAGTGACTTTCATAAATCACTTTCAAAAATGCAGAATTGTGTGCTCCTGATACTTGAACAAGTGTGTTTGGCTGTCTTCTGAATTATCTGGTATTATCTATATTGAGATTAGTGCCTTAAATCTTAGATGATATTAGTGGTGCAAATTGTCATTTTTGAGCTATGGCAACTTGAAACACTCCTGGATCTGCCCCTAGATATTTATTCCTCCATCACTCTCATTATCTCTTCTTTTAATAGTACACTCCTATTTGAAATAGTTTGTGTTAATTTTATAATAATTATCCTGAGCTCACTTGCTAGTACAGCTTAAAAGTGCAAATGGTTGTACGGGAAGTGTCTGCAAAAAAGTGTGTAGAAATTTTTGAAAATAAATATTTAAAAACAAAAGCACAAACCAACTTATAGATATGCAACATTAGAGAGTTTCTAGAAATGTCTTAAGCAATGGACAAAAGTAGTTAAAAACTACACAAAATCTGTTTAGAAAGTTGGAATGCTTTATATTCCAAAGAAAGTTTTAAACCATGGAACTACATTGAACTTATGTGGTAACTACAAACTTTATGGATATAATAAAGTTGTTCTACCTCAGTTCAACAACATTATTTAAGAATTGTAGTTATCACATCTATATATTCAGAAGCACAAGCTTCCTAGATGAAAGATCAGAGCCAAGTCATTCATCAGTTTTAGCAAAATCTGAAGAGCACACTTAACACATCTGCACATTTACAAGCACAGATGTCATAAATTATTATCTTTCCCACCTTTCTCCTAAAAGTGTTGACTTAAATAAAGCGCTGTGAATAGTGATGTTCACAGTAGGAGTTGTCAAATGAACTAAATTCAACTGCATAGGATCAGTTGCATCATCCTAAAGGAAAAAATGTCAACAATGTTGATGCATGGGCCAATTATAGAACATTGCATTAACCTCTCAGTGATAGAGGTACAAAATAATATTAGCCATATATACTTACAATGAATATCATGTATTCAAGTTCAGGTGTGTGCAACAGGCAATATGTTCGTTGTCTATTTCCAAAACACTGGCAAGTCAACAATGCACCAAATTATGAGTCATTTCCCACTACTAAATTACTCAACTAACAATTTACCTGACATATTCCAAATAGTATGTCTACAACCAAAAGTGTACGCAGACAAAAATAGATACCGCAGCTTCCAAAATTAGAAAAGAAAACATAATTTTCAGATGTGTTTAACTAACCCTTAAAATGCAGCTCAGCAGTACAGATGTTTCAAGGTACACTAGCTGATCTAAACACTGACATTTTCAAAGCCACCCTACCCAGTAGTACACAATTTGCATAGTAAGTCCTGCTTCCCAAAAGCAAACAAAATACCATCCAAACTTTCTAAGCAAGAAGTGAAAACAAACTCGGTTTTGTTTTAAACTTAGGGCCAAAGTCACAACTCCCCTCCCAGGTTGATTAGAGAAACAAAGTGGGTGAGGACCAACTTCTCTGTTTAAGAGAGAAGTTTTCCAGCTATACTGAGCTGTTCTTTACCTTACCTACTTTGTGTGTCTAATACCCTGAGACCAACAACTGCAAATACACCGCATAACCCGTTTGATCAGTCTATGCTCCCTTTTTGACTGTAATTAAGACGTTGAAAGTATATTTCTTAGTCCCTATTTTTTGTTATTCATTCTGAACTTTTACAGACGGAGAAGGCGTGTGTCAGGTATAAATCACAGGTTGGTGCAGTAATGCTTTTTTCGTAGGGGGCTTCCTTGGTCATTTCCGTCCCCTACAGAAAACCGCACGCTCTTTAGAGTCCACGTTTCCCAGTCCACTAGAAGCGGTGACAGCTGTTTGGAAACACCGGTGACTAGACTGCTGCCCACTGTTTGCACGGGGATGTGTGTGTGTTGTTTGGGAAGGGATTTTAGCCTCTCGCACTCCAACTCCCAAGCGCACAAAGAGCCCTCCAAGGTGGGCTCTGCCCCCTGCCCCCTGCGTTAGCCAAAGGCTTGCAGCCCGCCTCGCGGCACGAGGAGCTGCCAAGCCAGACCCTTGACAGATGAGTTTCCTTTCACACGCTCCGCTCACCCCCGCCCCCCCCCCCCCCATCCGAGGCAGACTCCCCACGTGCCCGCAGCCCCGCCGGGCGGTACTCACAGGGACACCGTGCGGTTCGGCAGCAGCGCGGGCTGCAAAGTTTCCACCAACTCCCCGCCGCTGCAGACAACTTTGATGCGGACGGTCTGGCGGCCGGGCCCCTTGGAGCGCTCCGCGGTGCAGAGGCAGCTGTCCACGACGAGGTCCGGGCAGTTCCGGCTGGCCCCGGAGAGCCCCGCCAGCGCGGCCACGAAGCAGAGGCAGCGGCAGAGCCCGTGCATGGCGGAGGAGCGGACGCCGCGGCTCTGAGCTGCGCCCGGCTGAGCCGCTCATGGCAAGCTCCGCACAGCCCGCTGCGAGGGCGGCTCGGTGCCCGCCACGCCTCCTGCGCTCAGCCGCTCCGCTGCCGGCGGCGGGTCCCGGGGCAGGCAGGCTGGGTTCCCCACCCCCCGCCTCCTCGCGGCAGCGGCACCGGGCGGACTCGCCTCGGCTCCCCCGGCCTGAAACACCCCCCCCCCCCCAACAGGGGAGAGCGGCTCCCCCTCCCGCCGCGGCAGAGGGGCTGATGTCAGCGCGACCCGCCCACAGCCAGGCTCTGCCAGCAGCGCCCCGGGCGAGCCGGGCTCTGGAGAGCTGGGTGGGGGCTCGCTGCCTTGTGCCCAAAGGGCGCAGAGCCCGGAGCGGAGCGAGCAACTCCCGCGCGCCCCCGGCCTGAAGCAGTGTCAGGGTGAGGGCCGCTGTGGGAACCCAAGTTCCAGCCCGCCTGCTCCTCCCCTCGCAGACTGGGGCTGGAGACCGGAACCGAGTGGGGAGAAGTTGCCCTCTTAGGTATTCTGACCCTGACCTGGGGAAAACAATGAGAAGTTTCGGTGACACCTTAAAGTTAACACGGATTCCGGTTCTCCTCTCTCCCGCCCCCACACCCACCCGGGTTTGTGACTAAGGCATTGGATTAGGACGATGGGGATCAAGCTTCTTGCCCTGTTCTGCCACCAGTTCCCCTCCTGACAGTTGGCATCATCTCTGTCCAGGCCTAGTTTTCTGTCTGTAAAATGGAGAGAATAGTTGATTTTTAAGATAAGGTTAAATTCGCATTAGCCGCCTCAGCAGTGGTACCAGCTAAATCTAAAATAGGTGTTGATGCATTAGGGCAGCATAGCGAATTAATTAATTAAATAAATAGAGGCTCCACCCATAAAAGACTCTGCAAGACTCTGCATGTTTACTTTTAACATGCACGTACTCTAGAAAGCCCTGCAGAGTGGAACAAAATGGGATGGGGATATTCAAATGGTGTTGCTAATCTACCCTTTTTGGTTTAGACAGAATCATACGCGTTCCCCTTTTTTTGTGAACACTCGTGTACATTTGTTTGTTCGCGGATGGCCAAATGTAGGTCGTTAACAAAGGTTAATTTAAATCACGAAACAAAGATCTTAATCCCTCCCTGACCCCAGACCTGCCCGCAGTTTTGCTGATTTCAGTGGGGCTCCAGGCAGCGATCTCTTGGGTGTGGCTCATTCTCTCATTCCCCATGCATATGTCTAATGTGTATTTAATTTAGGCTGAAAATGGTTCTCGATATGAGCAGTCATGATCTATTTGCAGACAATTCAGGAATAGAAAGAAGGCTAACTTTTCATCATAAATTACAACCAACAATTCATCTAATTCTGTCTGAGAGTGAATGAAAAGACAATTAGTAACAGAAACGCCAATCCTGCAATGAATTGTATTCTGACAGACCTTGGTTCCCACAAAGAGCCTTATTTAAATCAATGGAGGTCTAGGACCTGGAGCTCATTGCAGGAGCTGTGTTAAAGATTGCAACTTTATAGCATTTATTTCCCTAAATATAATTTGTAGATATGATAAGTGACTGATTTTGAGGGAATAATGATATTTTAGTGTTCCCTAAAGGCAAAGGCAGTTTTCTGTGTATGTGCAAATGACATTCTAATTCTTAATCTGGGGCTCTTGGAACTAATGTTAATAAATAATCTGTAATATAAAAGGTTCAGAGGGGTAGCTGAGTTAGTCTGTAACATGTATCTGACTAAGTGGGTCTTTGCCCACGAAAGCTTATGCTCCTACACTTCAGTTAGTCTATAAAGTGCCACAGGACTCCTCGCCGCTTTGGCAGATTCAGACTAACACGGCTACCCCTCTGTTACTTGACACCATGCAAGGCACTGCATTTAGCCGTATGGAGTGGAAATCTATCAACCTCATGAAGAAACTTGCACAAGTACAAACAGATATAATCTTTCTCTCCAAATGCAAACGGATGGATATAGATGCATCTGACGAAGCGGGTCTTTGCCCACGAAAGCTTATGTTCCTACACTTCAGTTAGTCTATAAGGCGCCACAGGACTCCTCGCCGCTTCTGTAACAGGAAAAACTTAAAAAACAAATAGTCTAATAGCACCTTAAAGACTAACAAAATATGTAGATGGTATCATGAGCTTTCCTGGGCAAAAGTAGGTTTTGCCCACGAAAGCTCATGATACCATCTACGTGTTTTGTTAGTCTTTAAGGTGCTACTAGACTATTGTTTTTTAAGTTTTTCATGATATAAAAGTTACTGTTGTTGTAAAATATGATCAAAATAAAATATTGCTCTAGGGATAAATTTATATACAGTTTTTGCTTTAAAACAATCAATGTTGCATATCTTTTTACAAGCAAAGTGTTATAAATCTTAGAATAAAATGAGATGTTTGTTACATGAGGGATCTCAACATCCTAAAAGTTATGCCTCTTTTATTTTTAAGATCGAGAAAGCCTTAACAATATTTACATTCATATATGAATTTTAACCATGTTAGAAATTCAGGTCAGCTCTGTATTTTTAAAAAATCTGTTGAGACACCTAGAGAAGTAATACCATGTGTGTGAAATCAATCAAAACCAATTGAAAGGGAAATGATTTTTAGAGTGTTAGAACTCTGCTTTGTTTTTAATTACTAATCTAATTCCGAGGCCCTACGAACTATTGGACAAAAAGATCTTCAGTTAAGAGACAGGAGCATTGTATAGCCCAGCTTCACAAGCACTGCATTAAGAACAGATTTGACATCTCTAATATTTAAGGTAGAAAATAAGAGGTAGGTTCCTCTCCAACCCCCAAACAAAAGCAACCTTTTAGGCCAATCTTATAGATCATAAAGCCGAAAAACATGGCACAAATCCACATTGCTTGTCAGCTTTAAACATTTATGTACTCTCAGATATCTGTGCTGTTTTACAAGCACAGATAAAATGTTTCCTGCCCCAGAGAGCTTACAGTCTAGACAAACAGAACCCAGGACTTTTCATGTGTCAGCTGTTGGAAATGCTTGAGGGTGTTGTTAAAATGAAGGTGGTGCCTCCCCTACAGCAGCATGCATTTCTAATACAAATTGAGGAGCTTTCAGAATGTTGAAACAATGTGGGCCCAGCCTACCTCATGTTAATTTCCTGGAGCACAGAAACAAGCTCTGTTAGCTTTGCCTAAATACTTAGTCTGGAGACTCAAGTGAGATATGGGGGCCTAAAATTATCTGAAGCTTCAGGGGGTAGCCGAATTAGTCTGTACAGAAAAAACAACAAATGGTCTGGTAGCACTGTATAGACTAACAAACCATCTACATGTTTTGTTAGTCTATAAAGTGCTACAAGACCATTTGTTTTGTTTTTTTAAATATCTGGTTTACTATAAGTTTTGCAGTCTAAATATGTGCCTTCACTATTGGACAAAATAATTATCTGCCTAAGGATGTAGACTTCCATGTAACAAACAGATAAGGCCAGTATGAGTGTAGACAATAGGCAAACAAATACATCTTTGTTCTTTTTGCTGACCAAATTTTTTTGAATGTGCACTGAAGTAATCCTGAAATATGTAAGTTCTACTCTGTGGCAGAAAGTGGGAATGAAAAAGAGGCATTTATAAACATCAAATAAAGTCATGGCTAATCCTAAATATTGAATTGCTGCTAGTATGTGTGAGGGCAGAAAATGTTAAATATGAATCAGAGGTTAGCAAAATAGTCATTTTTCTGACTTGCAAGTTATATTTTAACTTAGATCACTTTACCAGTCTAAATACATACATGCAGCAACTTGGAACACTGCACAACAGTTATGTAACAAGGTATAAAGAACGTTTCATACAATATATAGGAAATGTAGAGAGGCACAACGTAATTATCTGAATTAGAATTTTGAGAAGTTTTCCATATTATTACTGGAAAAGAGCCATGGAAACTTTAAGGGTCACAAGTTTACATTACCTCTTATCCCAAAGGTGGCACTTCCAGCAACCCTCTAACTGCTAGGACACTGTTTCTATACTAATCAGAAGGAAGCAGTATATTATCCACCTCACTTTCTGCAGTACCTAGGTATTTCAACACTTTCCTACCCAGATAGTAACCAGAGAAAAAATAGCTAGAGGAAAAATAATCCAGAACAGATTTACAATAGGCTGAAAATACTTGAATGCTGAAAAGATATCAGGAAGAGTGACAGCGAAAATGTCGCATGAATAATGAAGTGTTTAATGTGGTAAAAATCCCAAATAAAACAAACAAAAAAAGTCACTCACAGACATACCAAAACACTAATGATTTTTAGCTTCTGTATAATGACTTCATGTCACACATGAGGCTGTGGTAGACCATGTCCATAAATACCTAGTAGGGAGCATTGTACACAGTAAGAATTATAGAATCATAGAAATGTAGGACTGGAAGGAACCTCAAGTTTTGCTGAGGCAAAACCAAGAGTATGCAGGCCTTACAAGTGTTCGCCTAACTTGTTCTTAAAATCTCTGTTGGCAGGGATTCTACAGCCTATTCCAGTTCTTAATTACTGTTATAGTTTGAAAGATTTTCGTAATATCTAACCTAAATATCCCTTCCTATAGATAAAGCTAATTACTTCTTGTCCTATCTTCAGTGAACACGGAGAACAATTGAT
This sequence comes from Pelodiscus sinensis, assembly GCF_052426305.1. Classification (NCBI taxonomy): domain Eukaryota; kingdom Metazoa; phylum Chordata; order Testudines; family Trionychidae; genus Pelodiscus; species Pelodiscus sinensis. The sequence goes on from NC_143059.1 coordinate 44,324,728, forward strand.
CATCATACTCTTCATAACAGCCCTTTATGATAGGTCCCTTGTCAGTCTTCTTTTCTCACAGCTATCTTATAGGTCACGTATTCTTTTTTTTTTCTCTACATTTTTGTCTACATTTTTCTCGAAGCAAAATGCTCAGAATTGGATACATTGGTTAGCTGAGACCTCATCAGTGCTCAGTAGAGTGGGGGTAATTACCTCTTGTGCCTTACATATGATGCTAATGTTAATACACCTCCTCCCCCCCAAACACTATCCCCTTTCACAACTCCATCAATTAGCTGACTCATTCAATTTGTGATCTACTATAATCACCCACATCTTTTTTTACAAGTACAAGTTCTAGTCAATGTGTTGGTGTCCCTACAAATGAAAACTTTCTTGGTATACTTAAGCTTCTTAGCAAGTATGAGCCACTTCTATCAGGCTATGTTAAGCATGTTCGTGAATCACAAGAGAGTGGAAAACGCATGCAAATCCATTACCTGTCTACCAGAATACAAAAAGAGTTTATTGAGTTGTGTGGGACATTTGTGCAAACAACAATTCTTGAAGAGATACAACATGCAAAGTACTTTTCACTTATTATTGATGCAACTCCAGACTGTTCTCATTAAGAGCAGATGACCTTGGTTCAAGTCTGCTTTGGCCGAGCCTCTGACAATAGATCCAATATGACTGGGAAATATCATGGAGTATAGCCAGTTGAGGCAACCACACACTAAATCTTGTCAGCGTTGATTGTGCTGAATCATGCAAGGAAGCAATCACATACTTTGGAACAATCTTGCAATTGTACAACCCTCTTCAGTAGCAGTCCTTGAAAATGGAAAATTCTGAAGCAGCATCTGCTTGTTTCCCTTCACAGCATGTTGATGAGATGGTCAGCATGAATTGATGGCATTAAACCAGTTGCACAGAATTTAGACTCTGTGAGACAGACTTTAAGTTAACTTGAATCTCTTACTCTCACAGCACATGCTCACACTGAGCTTAAGTCAACTCAGACGTATACATCCAAATTTGAATGCATTTTAATGTTGTCCATGTGGATGAAGCTGCTAAAAATGATCCATGAACCTAATCTTGTAATTGAAGCATGCAATAGTGCATTAGAAGTCGAGAGGGATAACACAGAATGACTTCTTAAAGATATTCCAAAGATTTGTCATGAATGGGATGTAATGCTTTTTTAGTCCAAATCAGTAGCACAGGATATTGACATTTTATCTGAGTTTTCCACCAAGCACAGCCTAACATCTCAATCGGATGCAAAAAGGCACTATATCAAGTGAATAGGTTTTGTTGTTATTATTGACTCCATCGAATATGGTCTTACACGTCAATTTGAGTCACTGTGACAAATTTGTACCCTTTTTGGATTCAAATTTGTACTCCTTTTTTGGGAGTTCAGAGAACTAAGTGATAAGGATCTATATTCAGCATCTGAACAGTTTCAACAAAGGTACAACAACGAAATTTCAAGAGATCTCTGTGACGATATCATCCTCCTGAAATGTATACAT